>NC_069507.1:31119233-31271733 GCF_027579735.1 Bombina bombina | reverse complement strand
TATAGAGAATTCATGTTCTAGCTTAATAACTCTTTAACGTATTGAAGATTGTTTCTAAAGGTCATTAATATGTAGAGTATTCCTTAAAGGGTATGTGAAAAAAAAACGAAACCATTATATGATATACAAATACGTCTGGTATTACCATATTACTCTACACAAACCTACAGGTCATCGGGTTTTGCAACAATGAGTAATCACATTATTCCTGTAGACAAAAAAGATTTAAATCTGTGATTTCCAGCTTGGCAAACAGCAATTTTTACAGAACTTTATACACAAGAAAGCTCTCAGAGTTGTTCTGTATAAGTGAAGGATATTTAGATTATATCTCATATATATGGAAATCATAAAAAATGTGTTTTGTTGAAGTGTTGGGACATAAATACTGAGAAAAATATATTTAAAAGTGGCACCAATATTAACCACTGAGAAAAGAAATACTGTTTTATCACAGATCATAATGTAGCAGCTCATATCAGCTGTAGAAACACCTTAAAGGGACATGAAATATCTCCTGTTTTGTGTAAAAAATGTGCTTTGCGCCACACTCCTTAGAAAAGCCAACTATGTTTAAACCTTAAAAAAATTATTAAACAATTAATCACAATTTAATTAATTAATTTATAATCTGTAAAAATATGTTTTATTAAATATTTTATATAACTTGCAGTAAAGTATCAGAAGTCATTCTAGTGTATTTTCCTTCACTGTATTTTTGTCAGTAGATCTGGTAATACGTTTGCATCTTCTCTTATCTAGCACATATGTAGTGAGCATAGGAAATGAAGGGTTGCATGCCCCATCTTACATGGGATAGTTTTATTTGTCACAATATATCTGCAGCCATGATACTAGATAGGATTTGTGATGCATTTTCTTTATCGGTTACCGGCTGAGGGATTCCCGCATACAGCTGGCATGCTAGCAGCTCATTCATGGGAATTTATTATAGATGAAATCTATTGTTAACGTGAGTTATCTGTACTAACAGTAAAATATCAGGTGTCCTAATGCCCACATGCAAACTGCTTCTAATGAATGAACTCATCTCCACGACAGAATTTGACTCCAGACTAGAAAATAGTATCAGCTAGCGGTCCTATCAGTATGCAGTGCTTTATAAATATAATACCGCTGAGCTTGTACAATAGACAGTGATGTAAATAGATGCACAGAGAGAATTATTTCTGCTCTGATTGTGTTAAATGGACATTTTAGATGATTATAATGTAATTCACACACTGAATAGTGTTAAAGGGTCATTATCCACAAACTGAACCCCCCCATACAGTTTTTAAATAGGCATGGTAAAATTATTATTTTGTTAATTATTTTGTTCTTTTTCTCCTGTATTTTAACTCTGAGGGGTATATTTATTAATGTGTGAGTGGACATGATACGATGTAGCGTATCATGTCTGCTGCACATAGATAAATGCCGACAGCGTATGCTGTGAACTGCTGGTGCTAGCAGGGGGTGTCAATCAACCCGATCGTATTCGATCGGGTTGATTTCTGTCCGCGGCCTCAGAGCAGGCGGAAAAGTTATGGAGCAGCGGAGCTTGATAAATCGGCCCACAAAAAGTGTCTTTTTTCCCAGTAACCGCAAGAGTTTTTACTCCAGACTTCAGTGTACTCATCCAGCTACAATGTACACAGTTATTAGGGCAAGAGTTAATTTGTTATATGTCCTTAAAGGGACATGATACCCACATGTTAAAGCATTTGGAAGTGATGCAGCATAATTGTAAAAAGCTGACTAGAAAATATACCTCTGTGTAAAATAGTAAGATATTTAAGCTCAGAATTTCCCAATTATTCACACCACACTAAAAGGGACAGTCAACTCCAAAATATGTATTGTTTAAAATATAGATAATCCCTTTATTACCCATTCCCCAGTTTTCCACAGTCAACATGGTTATATTAATAAACTTTTAACCTCTGTGATTACCTTGTATCTAAGACTCTTTTGACAGCCCAATGATCACATGGCTATCTATTTATTTATTTATCTATCATCTTTTGACTTCGATTTTAGCCAATTTGTGCAGTGTCATGCGCAACTCCATGGGAGAGAATGTTATATGGCCCACATGAATTAGCCTTGTCTTGTTGTAAAAAGCTAATAAAAAAATGCAACTCCATGGGAGAGAATGTTATATGGCCCACATGAATTAGCCTTGTCTTGTTGTGAAAAGCTAATAAAAAAACATGTGATAAGAGACTGTCTGTAGTGGCTTAGAAACAGGCAGATAAATATTATTATATATTAATATAACAATGTTGGTTGTGCAAAGCTGGAGAATGGGTAGTAAAGGTGTTATCTATCTTTTTAAACCAGACATCCTCAAACTTGGCCCTCCAGAGGTTTTGGAACTACATTTCCCATGATGCTCATCCAGCATATCAGCTGGCTGAACATCATGGGAAATGTAGTCCCAAAACCTCTGGAGGGCCAAGTTTGAGGATGTCTGGTTTTAACAATTACAATTTTGGTGTTGACTGTCCCTTTAAAAGAGACGTTAAGCAGCCAGTCAGGATACTAGTCCCAAGACTTGCAAGGGAGCGTGCATCTGGCATATGCAGGCACAGTCATGTTATTTTTCTATTCAGTTTAAGGAATTTTATATGAAATCTCACAAGATTCAGTGAAATCTCATGACAACACAGCAAAGCAATGCGTGACCTCAGCACTGCTGATTGGCTATTGTTTTTTGTTTTCAACTTCTTGTAGCTGGACAGCAGCTGAAGTATAACTTTTTACACAGAACTTACTCTGCTGAGCTGAGGAGATTGTGAGGTAAAATATCTTCCTTTTTTACATAGAGATGCTCAGGTGATATTTTCCTGTCAGCTTTTTACAGTTATACTGCATCAGTTTCAAGTGATTTAGCATATGAGTATTATGTCCCTTTAAATGGCAACAGCAACAGGCCTTTCAAGCAATGGCCATTTCTATACTATACATTATATTTACAGCATTCTCTTTTCTAAGAAAGGTGATACAGCAAACGTTTGGTTGTAAAGAGAGAATCAATGAAAATTTTATAAGAGAACTGGGAAAGCAGGAGTCAAAAATAGATGGATAGGATATTATTTAAAATCATATAATTTATACAATAAAGATGTGCTCTGTGCTGAAAGAAGTTAGTGAACTTTTAACCCATTAGCTGCCAAAAAGGGCCATAACATACTGCATAGCTCACCCTAGAAACCAAGAGGTTAAAACATGAAAAAGTCAAATAGCTAAGTAATCAGTCCTCGCACAACCCATTGAGACCATATTGTTACATTTTCTCATTTTGTCAGTGTTTAATAAAAGAGCTTTTGTTTTGATTGATTTAATGAACTGTCTGCTTGTTTCTGGAGCTAAGATAAAGAGATTTGTGTAATAATGTTACTATATTACCTGCTGCAACTACAAATGTATATGGTCTAAATTATTGCTCAGTCCATCTGCTCGAAATAACTTGTTTTGCTTTCAAGATCATAACTGTCCTGGAAAGCCACCTGTGTACAGATTTGCCTGTGTATCTGGTGCTGCAGTGTGTTCATGATCTGTTCCCATGTGTGTGTCTGTTGCTTCCAGTAAATGGCTTCTAACAGATCTGTATTTCCTATAGGTAACACCAACAGCATCTTTGCATTGGACTATATTAGCGGCGCCTTAACACTGAACGGACAGCTGGATAGAGAAAATCCCCTGTATTCTTCTGGATTCATTCTGACAGTAAAGGTAATAATATTAAATGTTAAATAAGACGGATTCAGTAATTAATATATTTTCAAGATGTAGAAATGTACAGATCAATGGCTACCAGTTCAAAAAATATACTAGACACATCAATAATGTTCTTATTAAATGATTTTACATAGTGGGAACTCCTTGTTGAATGCTGATCAAGGTAGGAAGTATGGCCAGGGTCGTCTCCAGAACAAATGAAATGGGGGGCATTTTTTTTTCATGAGGGGGCACGCATTTACAAAGCATGTATGAGAGTCAAAATAAGAGCAGACCTACATATTCTGCAGGAAAGTGTAGCTTCTGGCTGGCTTATCCCCCACTATTAACATTTGGAGAATATGCGCTAAATCACTAGGTAAAATAATGAAGTCTAAATCCTATGGAGTGCACTAAAACAGAGCCATTAAATGTGAGACCCCCAGTGCAATAGCTCCATAAAAACAATTTACTCCTTAATCACCCTGATCCAAAACCCTTAAACTCATTCTCAAATCTCAATCATGTCCCCTAAACAGCCATGCACCCCCCCCCCCAATTAACCTATTTGTTTGCAATAGCAGTGAGGAGTGAGAATACTAGGTTTTCAGGTACTGATAATTTTGTAAATTAGATTCAGCAATACCTGTTTTGCAATAACTAATGGATATCAGGCTACTTAATACAACCTATGTACTGTGAACCTATAAGAATATGATTGTATCATATAAATGTGTCTATAAATGGCTACCGGCTTCTATTGATGCCTCAAAAGTGCACTGTGATCTTAGGCCCGGCCTAAGATCACAGTGCACTTTTGAGGCATTGATGGAATCCGGTAGCCATTTATAGACACATTTATATGATAAAATCATATTCTTATCATGGTCTATTGTTTAAGAAAATTTATAGGGTTAAAGACAAGCCCAAAAAGTCTCTAATTAGCTTCCAATTCCAAATAAGAGGTTAACACACGGAGCTCCTTGCAGATGCGTGATGAGACCTCACAGTTCGGCAGCTACCTTCGCCCCCAGCATGCTGCATTACATAACAAATCATTATTTTATTTATTATTTTTAAAGCATATGATCATATCAATATTTTTTGAGGGGGCACAGCATTCCATTTGGGTGGGCATTGCCCCCCAATGCCCACCCTTGGAGCCGACCCTGAGTATGGCCCAATTAAATTGTAAGTACAAAATACATTTTATTTTCATTATTATTTGGATTATCAATATTAGATACAACATGACCAAAGAATTTAAAATGGACAGAAAATGAAGTCAAGTTGTAAATTATTTGAATATTTTTATGAACCTAGCTGGATTGACCCTGAAGTCTTTTGTATATATAGGCAAGATCACTCACTAAAATTCTCAAACCACTGATAAACCTCATAGGAAAGACAGCTAAACCAGCACTAAATAGAATATATTATTGCACAGCCCGATATTTTATCTGATTATCCATTAAAATTTATTAAAAGAAAAAAAAAACTGTCACTTAATTGACTGGGTTTAATTTGAGGGCTGATGTGGACATATAACCAAGAGTGGCTACTGGTTCTTTGGGTCTGATCTGAAGTCTAACATGGACATCTAGCTGACATAAAGGGTCATCGGTGTTAAGTTGTTGATCTGAGGTCTGATAACAACGTCAGCTATGTTACCTGGTCACCATCTCATTGTTGTGTAATTTGCAGAGGACATCTAGAGATCCTAGTGTCAGATGCAATGGTGCCTTTATGTTTTTCAATAGAAGAAAGTTATCCATCACCTGGAAAATATTATTTGTTTATTTTAGGCATAAGAACTCTCTTCAATTAAACAGCCTTTAAATGTATAGAGAATATAACACCCCTTTAATTTACCCACCTACTCTAATAAAGAATTTACAAATTAGTTGTATTTGTTTCACATTAATTGGACACAGCATTCCATTATAATTAAATTTATCCCTTGATTATTGGTTACCAGCTGTTTTTGTGGAACACCCTATACAGACTTTTAATGTTTGTGTGATACCCCAAGTGAACATTTAATGTAATACAATTTAATGTAATATAATGAGATTAAAATTAATTTACTGCAAAATTAGATGCAAATAAATATGTCACAAAATGTTATAAAATGAAGGAAGTGCAATGTCAGCTCCAGGTATCTTTTCACCTTCAGACCTAACTCTGTGTGACACACTTAGCTATAATGGATACTGGGGCTAATTAGAAGATTTTGTAACTTTTCATTTACTATAATCAATTTAAATAGATAATGAATTACTGTTTTTCTTTATTTTGTATAAGGGACATTATAGTAACTGGAATGTTCACAAGTGCATTTAAATTTTGAATGGAAGCTTTTTTTTTTACAATATATTCACATTAACAAGGAGACTTCTAGTAAAATGCATTACTGTTTAAGGGACATGAGTACTTATAATGCGCATGTGCAGTGCACCTGCATTCAAACAAGGCACCTGATCAGAGACCGGACAGTAATGTGTCAGCAGATGACTCTGCCTCTGGCAAACCACAGTCAGGTTTCTGGAGGGGAAATCAGTGTTTGAAACAGTTACTATCCTGAAACTAGAAGCATCTTTCCTAATTCAAGTATATCCAAAGTTTCAAGCATTCCTTAAAAACATATCTGTTCAGGGCTGCAAACACCTTGCTTTAAGATGTCTCTCCTGCATCTGCTCCCTCTGCTTCCTCTTGTACTTTCTTTAGAATGTAAGCTCACGAGTCCAGCTGTCTTGTTGATTGTCTTATATAAAGATGTTTTACAGCTTACAGTGACTCAAGACCAGGGCATTCTACCCTTTATGGTTCGTCTAAATGTCTTCTGATTATTACACTCCCAACTGCATTGTCACAGCACTGCGCAAAATGTTGGTGCTTTAAAAATAAACGATAATAATTTGCAAAAAATGCTCCTTTACAAAATGTAATGCACTTTATACAATGTTCAAAGGGTACAGGCATATAATGTGTATTTAACCTTCTGAATTTAAAACCTATATACGCTGTTTCATGTGCAGTATTAATTCTCCTGGCAAGCGGTGTATTCTCAGACTGCAGTGAAGCATGACTCCTGTGTTGTGGGTCCACTTGATCAGCAAGGACCATTCCATTTTTGCTCTGTCTGATCTCAGGCTTTTAATTAAAATCAATAAGAAGCTGGTTTGTTGGTGAGAAGTGTCCTAAGATGTGCCAGGCATATAGGGCTGTAGAAATGGCTACAAATCAGCAGCCCCATTGATTAGGACGGTCCCAGGTTGCGCCCAAGGTGTATAGATCATTTATCTGCTTTCTAACGGGCATCTCTCTGGTAGGGCTGGAAAGTGACACATAATTACAGCACTTGACCTCAGATAAGATTCTTTTTAGCCTTAGTCATTCGTTCAATACACCATTATCATCACACAGGTGCTTCAGGTGTCCTGATCTTTCATTTTCTGCCGTTAATTGAAATGAGAAAAAATAAGAAACGACATCTCCTTGTATAGGACAGAACATGCAGCCTTGTGACAATCGCACCATCCAATTAAAGACCTTTCTCCTTATAAACTCTTCGCTTTCATTGACCGGGTCTTGTCTGCTCAGTGTCCAATTTGTCAGTTCAACAGAAGTGAGCAGTTGTTGCATTCTATGTCTTTTTCTATTTATGTTGTGGTCAAAGATTACAAATGAGAGTCATTCCTACAGCATTTTCGATCCAAATAGGATTATTTTGTTGCTTGACTCTACTCAGAATACAATATTAAAGGGACGTGAAATCCACATTTGTCTTTCATTATTCAGATAGAGCATGCAGTTTTAAACAACATTTCAAATTTACTTCTATGATCTAATGTAATCCATTCTCTTGGTATCCTTTGTTGAAAAGGATACCTAGGTAATCACAGGAGCTGCTGATTGGTGGCTGCACATATATATGCCTCATGTAATTGTCTAAATGTAGCCACCAATCAGAAAGTGCTATCCAGGGTGCTGAACCAAAAAATGGGCCGGCTCCTATGCTTACATTACTGCTTTTTCAAATAAAGATACCAAGAGAAAGAAGAAAAATTGATAATAGGAGTAAATTAGAAAGTTGATTAAAATTGCTGCTCTCTCTGAGTCATAATAGAAAAAATTTGGTTCCAGTGTCCCTTTAAACTCGAAAAGTTATCCCCATAAATAAAATAATTTAATTTAAAAAATAAAATGTGTTAAACTTGGAAAATCTCTTTTTTTTAATGAGAAATACAAAAGGGCTGGTCTTAAACATTCTATTTTTTAGGAAAAATAAATAACATTTTAGAAAACATACATTTATTTTGCAGAACACAAGTCCAGGGTCACAGGCTGTCTCGCCATCGAGGCAGGTATAGAGGAATTTTCTGAACTGCGGGTGAAATATTGAGCAGTTCTCCATAACTTGTTTACCTGCTAATCTGATAATTTGCACATGAACAATATTTGCGCTATAGAGTGAAAAAACTTTACTTTTTACTTGTAATATGAGTGCGCAGATGCTTGAAATATACTGCAGGATTCATTTCACCCAAGCGCAATTAAAAGGCTAGGAAACTCCAAAATTTTCTTTCTTGATTTGGATAGAACATACAATTTTAAACAACTTTCCAATTTATTTCTATTATTAAATTTGCTTAATTCTCTTGTTATCCTTGGCTGAAGGAACAGCATTGCACTACTGCAGAGCTTTCCAAACTGTGTGTCGTGACACATTAGTGTGTCAGCAGAAGTGTGTAGGTGTGTCCCAGCTTCAGCACAATTTTTTTCTAATTGATCATCTTAACCTATTGGTGCAGCTCAGCGGGAACTGAAACTATTCCCATTGGCGGCACATTGGCTCCTGACTGCATGTGCAGTCTCCTCAATGGGCTTGTGACTGCATGTGTAGTCAGTGAGTGGGACAGCAGTGTGCTTGCAGTTTGCGCGCAGTAGTCAGTCGGACTCGCAGAGGGCAGCAATTTAAACGCTGAGCTGAAGTCATGTCAGTGTTTTTTTGTTTTGTTTTTGCAGCTAGCTCCCAGTAGTGCATTGCTGCTCCTGCTCTTGATATATGGATAGGAAGTGGAAGCTTAAAAATGCTTGATGATGAAATGTGAGTGTCTTTATCTTATATTCCACCAAATATTCAGAAACTGTCTTCTTCCCTTTGAGGTTGATGGGATGAACACAGTTTCTGAATATTTGGTGGAATATAAGATAAAGACACTCACATTTCATCATCAAGCATTTTTAAGCTTCCACTTCCTATCCATATATACAACCCATTAAAATAGTAGGTAGCTATTGGTGATGTTAAACTTTTTTCTATTTCTTGCACATACTTATATACTGTTACTTGTAAATACATTTTGTTATTATATAATTTATGTCTGTGTCCGTATCTCTTAAAACAAGTTAGTTTAACCTCCTTATTGCTGGTACAACTGAATTACTGTGTCGCGATATGATGTAGGTCTAAAAAGTGTGTCACCAACATGAAAAGTTTGGAAAGCTCTGCACTACTGGCAGCTATCTGTACACGTCTAGTCAGCTAATCACAAGAGACAAATGTGTGTAGGCACCAATTAGCAGCAGCTCCCACTAGTGTATGATATGTGCGTATTCTTTTTAAACAAGGGATACCAAGAGAACAAAGCACAATTGAAAATAGAAGTGAATTTAAAAGTGTCTTAAAATGACATGCTCTATTCTAAATCATGCAAGTTTAATTTTGACCTTCTTATCCCTTAAACCTTACATATCTTGTGCACAGTAATAATGCAATTGTTATCTAAGCCAATATTTTTAGACTTAAAGTTATTGTAAAGTTTAGGTAATTAGTGCCCAGTATCTAAAAATACTCTTAAAAACAGGAGCACTTTAATTCATTAAACATTACAAGCATCTTTTTTTCTTTCTTTTTTTTTAAAAAAATACCTTTTTGTTACGGTAATCAGACAGCCAATTCTCCGTCCGTATCTCCTTCTGGATTTTGCAGATTGATGACGAATCCAGGTTCCTTCAATTGTTGTGTGCCTCACAAGCTAAACACCAAAGAGGTCACACAACGATTGGAGGAAGCGGATTCGTCATCGATCTGCCTAACAATGAAGGAAATGCAGGCGGAGGATCGTCAGTGTGTTTACAGTAACAAAAAGTTAAGTATTTTAAAAAAGAAGCATAATTGGAAAGTTTAATGATACTGGGCTTTAAATCATTCAACTTTACAATCAGTTTCACTATTAAAGGTATCACCTGAATATCGCTTTAGTTGTTTCTTGCAAAAATATTTATGCTTTTTTCTAATGCTCTGGCTAATACATTATTAACACAAACATACACAAATCACACACAAATATACGGGCACATACACAAATGCACACACTTATATACTGACATATAAACATACACAAATACACACACAAATATACTGGCACACATACACAAATACAGAGACACAAATGTACTGACACACAAATGCACACAAACATATATACAGACCCACTCATCCACGTTAGTAACAATATTGATAAACCTGTAAATATTTTTTTTTATTTTTTTAAATTAAGGGGACAGAACTACTGGATGACCGCAGTCCGTCTAATGCAACAGTGACCACTACATTCAATATTCTTGTTATTGACATCAATGACAATGCACCGGAGTTTAACAGCTCAGAGTACACCGTCAGTATCCCTGAGCTGGCACAGCTGGGGTTTGCTTTGCCCTTGTACATCCAAGTTCAGGATAAAGATGAGGTAATTTATTTCTTACGTACATTAACAGACTGTAATTTCTTGTGCAATTTATGGACCCTTCCTTGTATTTAGTTCCGTCAGTCTTTATTTATTTTGTGTTTGCACAATATTTCATCCCCAATAACAAATAGTCAAACAGATAAACCAATTTTACAGTTTATAGGCTGTGAGCTCTTTTGTTTAATATTAGATGTGAAATCAGTGGCTCTTAGTAACCAGTCATAAACTCTGGAGCATTTATGTAACGTTATATTGCTGGGGGGAATATGCACTTTACAGAGTTCTGACATCAGTGGGGGCAAAGGAGGAAGAAGGGGAAATTAATGAAAATAAATAAAAATAAGGATAAGTATTAGAGACTAAGCTTATATACCTGATGCTTGTTTATAGAAAGGTCAAAAACAAAATGTGTATGTGTGCATTTTAATTTGAAATATCAGCATTTTTGCAATATACTTTCATTAGGAAAAAGACTTCTTATAAAAGTTATTATGTCCTGTGAAGGCCTGTGCACTTTTATTCAAACACCACAACTTCTCAGAGAGTCAGCAGTGATTTGTGTGATACAAATTATGTCTTCAGAAACAATACACATAACCTCCATCTCTCTGAGCAGGCATTGTGTTTGAATACAGGTGCACATGCCCTCACAGAAGTAGGGATAGGCGAATGTGTAAATTTCCGAATTTCGAATGATAGAACGAATGTTATTACTGAAATTCGAATTATAAATCCGAAAATTGATAAGAACGAATATTCTTAAAAATTCTATAATCGAATGCTATTAACAGTTTTTCGAATGTCACTTTTGAATTCGAATGTTTATAATTATATCGAATGTCCACATTCAAAATTTTGAATTTAACATTCTATTTAACAAATACTGTTCAGAAGTTCAATAGTTCATGTGGTAGGGAGGGAATCTAGTAAATTGTTACATAATAGATACAAATATATCATTTTGAATGTTTCTATATAGAATATTGCATAATTCGAATATTACATTTAAAGAAAGCATTAGAAATACTATTACAAATATAAATTCAAATTTTTCGAAAGATCGAATGTTAGAATGTTATGTAAACATTCGAAATTCGATTCGAACAAACAAATGTGTTAAAATTCGTTTCATTTTTCAAATGTTGCGAAACATTTGCCCATCCCTAGCGTGTATGCCACAGAAAAACAGTAATAAATTTTACTAGAAGCACTTTTGCTGATAAAAGTATATTACAAAAATGCTTCTATTTCAAATTGAAATGCACCTATGCACATTTATTTTGGACCTTTCTATCCCTTTAAGTAATTAAAATTTTACTCTCCAGTTTTTTTATTTTTTTATTTCAGTTGCTGCAATCAGACAAGAACGCAGTATCAATAGAGCGTGACCTAGAAACACCTTTTAACTGGACAATATCTTTATTAGTTTAAAGATTATCAAACAGGATCTAAGGAGGGGAAGCTTATTTTCACAAACTATATAGATACTCAGGGGTATATTTATCAAGCTCCGTACGGAAGGCTCTAAAGACCGCTGCTCCATAACCTGTCCGTCTGCTCTGAGGCGGGCGGACAGAAATCGTCAGAAATCAACACGGTTCGAAATACGATCGGGTTGATTGACATCCCCTGCTAGCGGCCGTATGGCCACAAATCTGCAGGGGGCGGTATTGCACCAGCAATTCACAAGAACTGCTGGTGCAATGATAAATGCAGAGAGCGTATGCTGTTGGCATTTATCGATGTGCAGCGGACATGATCCGCTATATCGGATCATGTCCGCTCGCACAATCATAAATAGGTCCCTCATAGTCATTTCACACATTAAACACTTATTTATATTTTTCGCTGTGATATTTGCCTTAATTACCGTCATATACATGAATTTTTATAAAGCTTGATTTTTATAAAGCTATTGCTGATTAGGCAACAAAGTAATTAGAGTTTTGATAGTTTACGTTTTCGAGAGAGACAATAGAGGGGTCATTTGTACAACAAGCTGAAGTCTTATTCTATATGGGGGAGGAAGAGGAAGAAAAGAAAAAGGGGGTAACGTTTGTAATACATGTAATTCACCATTAAATTGCCTATAATGAGACAAAATCAATCACATTGAGCACAGATAAGATGAGGTTTGCAGCTCGCACATTGATCCTGTCTATATCAGTGTGAATGGAATTGAAGAGATAACTCTTAGAAAATGTATAAAGGAGCAAGAAATGAAAGAGGAGAGACACAGGGTAGAGAACACAAACAGATACAGAACAGTCATTACAATGGAGTAAAGAATCAGATCGGTATAATTCAGGGGGCAGGCGGCTCTTTGAATGCTGATTTATACAGTCTGAGCTGGTACTGTGCACTCTGCAGAGGAGCTGCCAATGTCTCTCACAAATTTATAGTATAGGAATAAAACAAATGTTCTATGTCCTGGTAAAGTCTGTGATATATTATATTCCTATTGGTAGCATATATAACAACTGTATTGTTTTTAAAGGGACAGTAAATCCTTGAGATTGGCATATAAAGGGCCAGATTACAAGTGGAGCACAGATTACAAGTGGCTGGTTGTTGCTACCGCGAGCTTGTGGTAGCAATTAGCAGTCAGAAAATTAACCAGAAATCAGATCTCTGGTTAATTTTCTAAAAGTGCCCCAAATGTCCCCAAAATAGAGGGTCTTTTATTTTTTATGAAAAAAAATGTAGCATTTTTTTTTCATAAAAGAAATACTCCACTAGGCAAAGTATATATTCAGGGCTCAAAATTTACACTAGCCCACTAGCCATTGGCGAGTGGAAATGTAACAGTGATGAGTGAAAGTTAGTGAGTGGATGTCTACAAATATTATCTAAAGCGATATTTTATATCCATGAAGGGGCAAGGATTTGTTATTCCTCTAGGGCTATAGAGACCCCATTAGTGTTTAGACTGTTACTTCTGAGAGGGTAAACTAGGGCAGAGAGAGATTGGAGAGGACAATTGCAAGTGGTGAAAAAGATAGCGTTAAGAAAAAGTGGAGAAAAAAAAAGAGTGAAGAGATTTGAGAGAGTGAAAAGAAAAGATATGCAGGTAGATTCATCATTGTGCTAGCGGACACGTTTTGATGTAGCACATTGATAAATGCTACTTCATAACTGCTGTTTCCGGCGAACCTGAAGGCTCGCGCGTAAACAGGAGCATAAAGCTTCATACGGAGCTTAATAAATCGTCCCCATGGCCTGAGAGAGAAGGGAGGGGGTAAAAAGAGACAATGAAGAGAGAGGGAGTGGAGAAAGATGATGTAGTAGTTACAAAACAATTTTTCCAGGTCTGCTCTGACCTCACGTTAATGTCAGCACTCTCTGCTTTCTCTCAGTTCAGCAACTTTTTGTCATATGGTTGTCTTCCCCAGAACCCCAGTTGCTAACTGCTATGCACTTATTTTTGTTAATTTATTACTGAATGTAGCATTATTTAATCTATGGTATAAAACACAAACAATATTACAAACATTACTGCACAATAAGGTGTTTCACATTGGTTAAACATATGCAAAGAGGGGAGGTAATGGGTGTGGTGTGGGTGGGGTAGTGGATGGGATCAAAAGTGGCAAGTAAAAATTTGGGCTGGCTAATAGCTTAGGGCTTGAAATTGTGAGCCCTGCCTACTTATATACATATATATTTAAAATAGCTGCCCATCACTGCAGGACTTACCCCCTTAACTGCACTTGTTCTCATGCCAAAGTTTTTCTAGCTTTTGTTCTATCTTAGTTGAGTGTGTTTATCTATTTTCTTGTTTGTTCTCTTGATATCTTTTGGTGAATGGCATTTGTTGGTAGACTCAGGAGCGTTCATGTGTATGGAGCACTATATAGCAGCAGTTTTTAAGCAATGTATAACATTTTTAAAAACAGCTGCCATATAATGTTCCAGACATGCACACTCTCCTGAGCCTACCTAGATATGCTCTTCATCAAAGCATGCTAAGAGAGCAAAGTAAATAGCCGTTTAAGGACATTTAGATGTCCCTAAATGTCCTAATTCAGGTAGAATGTAAAATTATAACAAGTTATAACATTTTCCTTTGTTCTCTTGGTATCCTTTGTTGAAAAGCAGGTATCTAGAATTCAAAGAATGCTTTTAACAGTGTTATACAAGTGTTATGTGCAAGAGCAATGTTTGCTGCCATGTAGTATTTCAGATGTGTGCATGACACTGACCTAGGTGCTCTGCAGAAAAAAATACTACAATTGTGATAAATTCTGTAAATTGGAAGATGACAGGGTTAAAGGGACATTCCAGCCAAAACTGGAATCCACATGGATGCACTTTAGTTTTGAAACATTTTTCTTACATACATGCATTAGCATATGTGTGAACAGGATATGACTAAAAGTGCTACACTTATTTCCCTGATGGTCTCACAACCAAAACAAAGGAAAGTGGTTTACAAAATGCAAAATACAACAGCGCTAAAAAGTACTAGAAAACTAAGGGTTCAACTCTGAGTAAGGTGCTACTAGTTTAGAAAAAATTATAAATAAATATGGTCTGACTCGTATTACCAATATAGCTCATATAACAATTAATAAAACATAAAATAGGACAACCAATATGGCGGATAATAATAAAACAAAAATACTTATATTGAGGACGTCTCCTCTAATAGTAATTATCCGGATACAAGACAATATTTGAAAAATGTCCTATAGGTCATAGAGCATAAACATCTACTATACTCAATACCACCTTCTATAAAAATTTAAATAAACATTAAAATAAACAGTCCATTGAAAAAAAACAAAAAACAGACTGTGAATGGATGTCTTGAATTTGTATTCAATGCAATGTCGTGAGTATAAATTTGTATTCAATGCAATGCCGTGGGTATAAATTTGTATTCAATGCAATGCCGTGGGTATAAATTTGTATTCAATGCAATGCCGTGAGTATAAATTTGTATTCAATGCAATGCCGTGGGTATAAATTTGTATTCAATGCAATGCCGTGGGTATAAATTTGTATTCAATGCAATGCCGTAGGTATAAATTTGTATTCAATGCAATGCCGTGGGTATAAATTTGTATTCAATGCAATGTCGTGGGTATAAATTTGTATTCAATGCAATGTCGTGGGTATAAATTTGTATTCAATGCAATGTTGTGAGTATAAATTTGTATTCAATGCAATGCCGTGAGTATAAATTTGTATTCAATGCAATGTCGTGAGTATAAATTTGTATTCAATGCAATGCCGTGGGTATAAATTTGTATTCAATGCAATGCCGTGGGTATAAATTTGTATTCAATGCAATGCCGTGGGTATAAATTTGTATTCAATGCAATGTCGTGGGTATAAATTTGTATTCAATGCAATGCCGTGAGTATAAATTTGTATTCAATGCAATGTCGTGGGTATAAATTTGTATTCAATGCAATGTCGTGAGTATAAATTTGTATTCAATGCAATGTCGTGGGTATAAATTTGTATTCAATGCAATGCCGTGAGTATAAATTTGTATTCAATGCAATGTTGTGAGTATAAATTTGTATTCAATGCAATGCCGTGAGTATAAATTTGTATTCAATGCAATGTCATGGGTATAAATTTATATTCAATGCAATGTCGTGAGTATAAATTTGTATTCAATGCAATGTTGTGAGTATAAATTTGTATTCAATGCAATGTCGTGGGTATAAATTTGTATTCAATGCAATGTCGTGAGTATAAATTTGTATTCAATGCAATGTCGTGGGTATAAATTTGTATTCAATGCAATGCCGTGAGTATAAATTTGTATTCAATGCAATGTTGTGGGTATAAATTTGTATTCAATGCAATGCCGTGGGTATAAATTTGTATTCAATGCAATGTCGTGGGTATAAATTTGTATTCAATGCAATGCTGTAGGTATAAATTTGTATTCAATGCAATGCCGTGGGTATAAATTTGTATTCAATGCAATGTCGTGAGTATAAATTTGTATTCAATGCAATGCCGTGGGTATAAATTTGTATTCAATGCAATGTCGTGAGTATAAATTTGTATTCAATGCAATGCCGTGAGTATAAATTTGTATTCAATGCAATGTCGTGAGTATAAATTTGTATTCAATGCAATGCCGTGAGTATAAATTTGTATTCAATGCAATGTTGTGGGTATAAATTTGTATTCAATGCAATGTCGTGAGTATAAATTTGTATTCAATGCAATGCCGTGAGTATAAATTTGTATTCAATGCAATGTTGTGGGTATGAAATGACTGGATACTGTACCAGTCGCTCTGCCGATGTTAGCAGTCTCGTCCCAGCTGGACCTGGAGAACTGCCACTTACAAAAAGATCCGTCCTACTTGATCCATTCCATGACATAGTCACAATTCAAAGATCCGACTTGAACCGGAAGTGTGGAGAATAGAGACGCATTGTGTACAAACACACATCCAAGATCGGAAAACAACCGGAGGTCACAGAGCTGGGACGAGACTGCTAACATCAGCAGAGGGACTGGTACAGTATCCACATACGGGTACTTGGAGGTAACATTGTTGCCGTCTGACAAATTGTTGGAATCCATCATACATTGACATTTATGTTGCGAATTATATAACCATCGCTCAAATATCAGTAATTTAATACCTACGGCATTGCATTGAATAGAAATTTATACCCACGGCATTGCATTGAATACAAATTTATACCCACGGCATTGCATTGAATACAAATTTATACCCACGACATTGCATTGAATACAAATTTATACCCACGACATTGCATTGAATACAAATTTATACCCACGACATTGCATTGAATACAAATTTATACCCACAGCATTGCATTGAATACAAATTTATACCCATGGCATTGCATTGAATACAAATTTATACCCACGGCATTGCATTGAATACAAATTTATACCCACGACATTGCATTGAATACAACTTTATACCCACAACATTGCATTGAATACAAATTTATACCCACGACATTGCATTGAATACAAATTTATACCCATGACATTGCATTGAATACAAATATATACTCACGGCATTGCATTGAATACAAATTTATACTCATGGCATTGCATTGAATACAAATTTATACCCACAGCATTGCATTGAATACAAATTTATACCCACGACATTGCATTGAATACAAATTTATACCCACGACATTGCATTGAATACAAATTTATACTCACTGCATTGCATTGAATACAAATTTATACTCATGGCATTGCATTGAATACAAATTTATACCCACGGCATTGCATTGAATGCAAATTTATACCCACGACATTGCATTGAATACAAATTTATACTCACGGCATTGCATTGAATACAAATTTATACCCAGGGCATTGCATTAAATACAAATTTATACCCACGGCATTGCATTGAATACAAATTTATACCCACGGCATTGCATTGAATACAAATTTATACTCACGGCATTGCATTGAATACAAATTTATTCCCACGGCATTGCATTGAATACAAATTTATACCTACGGCATTGCATGGAATACAAATTTATACCCACGGCATTGCATTGAATACAAATTTATACCCACGGCATTGCATTGAATACAAATTTATACCCACGACATTGCATTGAATACAAATTTATACTCACGGCATTGCATTGAATACAAATTTATACCCACTACATTGCATTGAATACAAATTTATACCCACGGCATTGCATTGAATACAAATTTATACCCACAACATTGTATTGAATACAAATTTATACCCACGACATTGCATTGAATACAAATTTATACCCACGACATTGCATTGAATACAAATTTATACTCACAACATTGCATTGAATACAAATTTATACTCACGACATTGCATTGAATACAAATTTATACTCACGTCATTGCATTGAATACAAATTTATACCCATGACATTGCATTGAATACAAATTTATACTCACAACATTGCATTGAATACAAATTTATACCCACGACATTGCATTGAATACAAATTTATACTCACGACATTGCATTGAATACAAATTTATACTCACGTCATTGCATTGAATACAAATTTATACCCACGGCATTGCATTGAATACAAATTTATACTCACGTCATTGCATTGAATACAAATTTATACCCACGACATTGCATTGAATACAAATTTATACCCACGGCATTGCATTGAATACAAATTTATACTCACGACATTGCATTAAATACAAATTCAAGACATCCATTCACAGTCTGTTTTTATTTTTATATTTTTTTCAATGGACTGTTTATTTTAATGTTTATTTCAATTTTTATAGAAGGTGGTATTGAGTATAGTAGATGTTTATGCTCTATGACCTATAGGAAATATTATTAATATTGTCTTGTATCCGGATAATTACTATTAGAGGAGACGTCCTCAATATAAGTATTTTTGTTTTATTATTATCCGCCATATTGGTTGACATATTTTATGTTTTATTAATTGTTATATGAGCTATATTGGTAATACGAGTCAGACCATATTTATTTATTACTTTTTCTAAACTAGTAGCACCTTACTCAGAGTTGAACCCTTAGCTTTCTAGTACTTTTTAGTGCTGTTGTATTTTGCATTTTGTAATACATGCATTAGCAAAACTGCTTCTAATAAAAGCTATAGCTGTTTCAAATGTGTATGTAGGTATGCACCGTGCACCAGCATTTTAAACACAGCACTTGCTCAGAGAGCCTAAAGTGCTTGCACCATAGGTAATTACTAAATTTGTTTATTGCTGACATGATTACAAGCCCCACTTATGCTCTGAGCAGCTGTAGTATTTAAAATGCACTGGGAATATCTTTCTATGCCTCACATGAACATGCAAAGGAAAATGTTAACACTTAAACTGTGCTAACTTTTAGTAGAAGCATTTCTGCCAATACATGTATATTGCAAATATGTTTGTATTTAAAGATCAAATTCATCTATGTACATTTAAATTTGGACAGGAATGTTCCTTTAAGTTTATTGCTAGGATTAGGTTTACGGCTAGGGTTAGGGTTATGGGTTAGGTGAGGGTTACGGCTAGGGTTAGGGTTATGGGTTAGGTGAGGGTTACGGCTAGGGTTAGGGCAAGAGTAACTGTTAGGGCTAGGTATGCGGCTAGGTTTAGGTTTATGGCTAGGGTTAAGGCAAGAATTACTGCAAGGGCTAGGGTTAGGATTATGGCTAAGGTTAGGGTTATAGGTAAGGTTAGAGTTAGGGCTAGGGTTAGGATTATGGGTAAGGTTAGAGTTAGGGCTAGGGTTAATGTGATAATTAGGGTTAGGACTGAGATTACTGATATGGTCAGATTTATGGCTAGGGTTAGGGTTATGACTAGGGTTATGGATGAGTTTACTGCAGCAGTTATTAAGGTTATTGCTAGGATTACTACTAGAGATAGGTCTGGGGTTATTGCTAGGGTTAAAGCTAAGGTTATAGTTATTGCTAGGGTTACTTTGCTAGGATTACTACTATAGAGATAAGGCTGGGGTTATTGCTAGGATTACTACTAGAGATAGGTCTGGGGTTATTGCTAGGGTTAAAGCTAAGGTTATAGTTATTGCTAGGGTTACTTTGCTAGGATTACTACTATAGAGATAAGGCTGGGGTTATTGCTAGGATTACTACTAGAGATAGGTCTGGGGTTATTGCTAGGGTTAAAGCTAAGGTTATAGTTATTGCTAGGGTTACTTTGCTAGGATTACTACTATAGAGATAAGGCTGGGGTTATTGCTAGGATTACTACTAGAGATAGGTCTGGGGTTATTGCTAGGATTACTACTATAGAGATAAGGCTGGGGTTATTGCTAGGATTACTACTAGAGATAGGTCTGGGGTTATTTCTAGGATTACTACTATAGAGATAAGGCTGGGGTTATTGCTAGGATTACTACTAGAGATAGGTCTGGGGTTATTGCTAGGGTTAAAGCTAAGGTTATAGTTATTGCTAGGGTTACTTTGCTAGGATTACTACTATAGAGATAAGGCTGGGGTTATTGCTAGGGTTACTTTGCTAGGATTACTACTAGAGAGAGGTCTGGGGTTATTGCTAGGGTTAAAGCTAAGGTTATAGTTATTGCTAGGGTTACTTTGCTAGGGTTACTACTAGAGATAAGGCTGGGGTTATTGCTAGGGTTAGGAATAAATTAGGGGTAGAGTTTCTGGTAGTGTTAGGGATATGGTTAGTGTTAAGGTTTATTCTGGAGCCCTAGAGTGGCCACATAATATTTTTTCTATAAATCTTGCACACAATTTAGTAAATCTTGCACACAATTCACGACCACACCTGGGGTTCTAATAAAATAACATAATCTACCTCTTGCCTAATGAGGGGAGACCACTACAGGCACTGAGACATTAGGCTTTAATAAGAATCCAACATCTTCTACCTAACCCTGAAAAAGTGTGACAAACATCTGCCTACAACTGCAGTCCTCCGGAAACAGCTCATAATAAAATTGGTTCTGCCCCTCCAATTTCCTGCCTTTTACCTGTTTAACCACTTCTCTGCCAGAACGGGTGCAATGGATCTTTTGCAGATAGTGCCTATAAGTTATGAATCACCCCGCATATATAAATGATTTATTATTTTTTTATGTCCCCAATGTTTAGTTATCTATTTCTTCTTTGTTATTGCCCTATTCAAATTCAGCTAACCACAAATTTCTGCCTATACCTGTGCACAGTTTATACTCTGAGGCTCTGTAGGCTATGACTAGGGATATGTTTAAAGTAAATTCTAGGGTTATTGTTGTACCAGACACCAGAGAGGGCATTGCAGGGTAGATGGGTACTTCCCTATTGGTGGAGATATCACATGAGACATTACTGCACAGGCAACACTGCTACATACATTGTTTCTATAAATGTTTTAATTGTATAGAAATTCCAACTGAGAACCGAACAGAAAAAAGTGAATGCCATCTATATATAAAAGTTTTAATCTTCATTTAATGACCTAAATTAGATCAGTTTTAATATCTGCCCATCTGGGAGCACAGGGGTTAACAATGCAGCCACATATTTTTCATGAGAAAATCAATCAATACCCTATTGTATCTAATGCTAAAATCCCATCTGTATGAGTCTCTTGTTGGTTGATATTTCATCACAATTAGATAAAGTAATTTGCAGACAATGATATACAAGATTTTGAGTTGAGGATCAAGCCCTGATACTGGATATTTAAGAATGGTATACATTTCGAGTCTTAAAGGGACAGTGAACACATTTAAGATTGTAATATAACACATGTTTCTATTGTGTAGATTAATAATATCAGTTAGAAAAAAAAAATGTTTTGCAGATAAAAAGGTTAAAGGGACACTAAAATTGTACAATGCTTTAACCCCTTCACTTTTTGGTAATATAAAAAATAATTTGCCCAAAATACAGGAATTTTTTTAGCATTTTTTCTATCACTCCATTTAAAGAGAAATAAAGCATGTTTTTTTATTTACCTGTCAATACTATATATTTTTTAAATAGACAACAAAAGGTATTGATCTAGGCCCATTTTGGTTTACTTCATGCCACCATTTCACCGCAAATTTGTGAATATATAAAAAAATTGATAACTTTTTCACAAACTTTGTGTTTCTCACTGTAATTATTTACATACTGCTTGTGCAATCATGGCACAAATTATTGTGAATGCTTCTCTGGGATTCCCTTTGTTCAGAAATAGCAGATATACATGGCTTTGCCATTGGTTTTTAGTAATTAGAATGCTGCTAATTACAGCTGTGCACCACACTTCTATTATTCCTGGCAGTAAAGGGGTTAATCAGGTAGCTTGCAAGGTGATTTAAGCTGCAGTGTAGAGAAATTACCCTCCACCCCGATCTCTAGCTGATCCCTCTTAAACAGCCCTCTCCCCCACCCCCAACTGGTCACCCCCATCTTAGCTACTGGCAGACAGTCTGCCAGTATGCAGTTTATTTGTTTTAATTATTATTATTATTTTTTTATATATACATTTGTTTTTTTCTGCAGTGTAGTGATCCTCCTCAACACTCCCACCTCCCTGATTCCCCCAAATAGCTCTCTAACCCTCCCCCTCTCACTAATTGCAGCCATCTTTAGTGCTGGCACCTTTCTGCCAGTACCTATAAATAAAAAAAAAATAAAAAAAAATTCTGTAGTGCAGTGGTCTTTATCCTCTTCCTTCATTTTATTTTCTGCAGTGTAGGGCCATCCCAATCCCTCCACCTCCCTCCTTCTTCCCCCCTGGACCTCCCACCCGCCTCAAGGTTTTGCTCCCACACCTCCCACCGGCACAAGCAGATGATCATTACAGACGGAGACACAGTGTGTCCTTCAGATAAAGTGTAAACTAAAATTAAAGAAAATAGTTTCCAATTTATTTCTGTTATCAATTTTATTTGATTCTCTTGGTATCCTTTGTTAAAAATCAGGTAGTTAGGCTCAGAAGCATGCACATCTGAAACACTATATCGCAGCTTTTAACGGTGTTATACATTTGATGGTAGCAGTGTTTGCACAAACTACTACTCCACACGTGCACACTATCAACTAAAGTTATGCTCTACAACAAAGAATACCATGAGAACAATGGAGATTTTAACTAGAAGTGAATTGGAAAAATTTATTTTTGTAACTGCATGCTCTATCATTTAAGAAAATTTTAGTTTCTTGTCTCTTTAACCTTAACCATATCCCTAACATTAGAGTAATCCTAACCCTGCTTTAACACTAACCCTAGCAGTAACCTCGGCTCCAAACCTTTCCATAACCCTAGCCTTAGCCATAACCTAACCTCTAGCCATATCCCTAACCCTAGCAGTGACTTCAACCCTAAACCTATCCATAACCCTAGCCTTAGCCATAATCCTACCCCTAACCATATCCCTAACCCTAGCAGTAACCGCAGACCTAAACCTATCCATAACCCTAGCCTTAGCTATAACACTATCCCTAGCCTTATCCCTAACCCTAGCAGTGACTTCAGCCTTAAAGTTATCCATAATCCTAGCCTTAGCCATAATCCTACCCCTAACCATATACCTACCTCTAGCCATATCCCTAACCCTAGCAGTAAACTTAGCCCTAAACCTTTTACATAACCATAGTCTTAGCCATAACCCTACCTCTAGCCATATACTAACCTCTAGCCATATCCCTAACCCTAGCAGTAACCTCAGCCCTAAACCTTTCCATAACCCTAGCCTTAGCCATAACCTAACCTCTAATCATATCCCTAACCCTAGCAGTAACCTCAGCCCTAAACCTTTCCATAACCCTAGCCTTAGCCATAACCTAACCTCTAATCATATCCCTAACCCTAGCAGTAACCTCAGCCCTAAACCTTTCCATAACCCTAGCCTTAGCCATAACCTAACCTCTAATCATATCCCTAACCCTAGCAGTAACCTCAGCCCTAAACCTTTCCATAACCCTAGCCTTAGCCATAACCTAACCTCTAATCATATCCCTAACCCTAGCAGTAACCTCAGCCCTAAACCTTTCCATAACCCTAGCCTTAGCCATAACCTAACCTCTAATCATATCCCTAACCCTAGCAGTTACCTCAGCCCTAAACCTATCCATAACCCTAGCCTTAGCCATAACCTAACCTCTAATCATATCCCTAACCCTAGCAGTAACCTCAGCCCTAAACCTTTCCATAACCCTAGCCTTAGCCATAACCTAACCTCTAATCATATCCCTAACCCTAGCTGTAAACTCAACCCTAAACCTATCCATAACCGATCTTAGTCAAAATCCTACCTCTAGCCATATTTCAACTTCAAGCCATATCCAAATCTCTAGCCATATTCCTAACCCTAGCAGTTACCTCAGCCCTAAACCTATCCATAGCCTTAGCCATAACCTAACCTCTAACCATATCCCCAGCCCTAGCAGTAAATATAGCCCTAAACCTATCCATAAACCTATCCTTTAGCCATATCCCAACCTCTAGCCATATCCCAACCTCTAGATATATCCCTAACCCTAGCAGTGACTTCAGCCTTAAACATATCTATAAACCTAGCCATATCCCTAACTCTAGCAGTGACATTAGACCTAAACCTATCCATAACCCTAGCATTAGCCATAACCCTACCCCTAGCCATATCCCAACCTCTAGCCATATCCAACCTCTACCCATATCCCTAACCATAGCAGTAACCTCAGCCCTAAACCTATCCATAACCCTAGCCTTAGCCATATCCCAACCTCTAGCCATATCCCAACCTCCAGCCATATCCAACCTCTACCCATATTCCTAACCCTAGCAGTAACCTCAGCCCTAAACCTATCCATAACCCTAGCATTATCCATAACTTTACCCCTAGCAATATCCCTACCTCTAGCCCTAACAATATTCTATTTAAAACGTTTTTTTTTTCAGCATGTCAGTAGAGTCAGAATGTTATTAGAACAAGTTAACAATTTGTTTGCAGCAATTATTTTGAAATGTAAAGCTCCATCCAACACTTTCCTTATTTGGAAGAGCCAATATGAATTTGAGTCTAGAAGTTGAAAGGCTTTGCCACTGCCAATATCATAACAAAATCTCCATTGTTTGGATTCTGCATAGCAAACTGCAAACAAGGGAGCAATATATGGCAGTATTAGAATTGTGAACCTGCCATGTGCTCTTTCAGTTTTCAGGACTGGAAAAATCTTAAATTAGAGGAAAAGAAGGCAAAAAATATAAAGTATAATATAAAGTTGTTTTATTACTCATAACTTTCATGATTCAGATAGAGCAGCAATTTTATGCAACTTTCTAATTACTTCTATTATCAATTTTCTTTGTTCTCTTTGTTTCTTTATTTGAATAGCAGCACTTGCTGATTGGTTGCTAGCTACCCAGTTGCTGAACCAAAAATGGGTTGGCTCCTAAGCTTACATTGCTGCTTTTTCAAATAAAGATACCAAGAGAACTTTTGATAAAAAAATTGATAAAAGGAGTAAATTAGAAAGTTGTTTATAATCGCATGCTCTATCTGAATCATGAAAGAATACATTTGGGTTTGTTTACTTCTAGGGATGGGCGAATGTTTCTAAAAATTCGAAATTTAAAACGAATTTTGATACATTCGTTCGTTCGAATCGAATTTTGAATGTTTATATAACATTCTAACATTCTATTTTCAAATTTTCATTTTCGAATTTTTCAATAAAATTCAAAAATATTCGTTCGAATAATAGAATGTTTAGCTATGTAATTCATTCAATTTCAAAATGTGACATTCAAATTTGAAATAGTATTTCTAGTCTACAACTGTGTTTAATAAATGTAATATTTGAATTTGAATGCCACATTTGAATTTGAAGTAGTATTTCTAGTCTAATACTGTGTTTTAAATGTATTATTCGAATTTGAATGTGACATTCGAATTCGAATGTCACATTCAAATTCGAAATAGTATTTCTAGTTTGCAACTGTGTTTAATAAATGTAATATTCAAATTCAAATGTGACATTCGAATTTGAAATAGTATTTCTAGTCTAATACTGTGTTTTAAATGTATTATTCGAATTTTGTCACATTCAAATTCGAAATAGTATTTCTAGTCTAATTCTATGTTTTAAATGTAATATTCGAATTCGAATGTGACATTCGATTCGAATGTGACATTCAAATTTGAAATAGTATTTCTAGTCTAATACTGTGTTTTATATATGTAATATTCGAATTCAAATGTGACATTCAAATTTAACATTCGAATTCGAATGTGACATTCAAAACTGTAAATAACATTTGAAAATCGAATTTTTAAGAATATTCGTTCTTATCAACATTGTATTATGTAAATCGAATTTCTACAATAACATTTGTTCTAACATTCGAATTCGGATATAAACACATTCGCCCATCCCTATTTACTTCCCCTCTATGCCAGATGTTGGATTATCCCCATTTGTTTCCTTTCGTGCAATGCTAGCTGTGTTGGGCAAGTTGGGTATAAACAAAATACTAACCTGCTAAATTACATTAAAAATACATTTTTCAGTAGATTGTGGAGTTTATAATGTTTGTGCCACAACAAGAACAAAGTCTTTTATGCTTCCTGCTAACTGCCCCGTGGGTTTCCTCGTTAATGACATCTGTATCGCAGGCTCATCACTGCTGTAAAGGCATGAAGGTGGCATTTTAACTTGTGAAGATATTTGATTGGACTTTAATTAAAAGGTAGCTGTGCAGAAAAGGAGAAGTGATAAAACGACACAAGTCTATTCGGTTTGATTTTCTGTCACTGGGTACAATAGATTAGCGAGACACCAGCTTATCTGGCAAACACAAAATAAGCACATACGCACACGTCCAGAGCAGCACAAACAAATGAAAAGCTGTCTTTTTAAGGACACTGAATTGATTCTACAAACTTGAAATTAGCCATTAGCTGAAACGTAAACATGGTGTTCTGTGTTAGTGAAGTCATTTATCTGATCCCTTTTTTTACTGTAATACCTAAGAAAAGCAGTGTTCTCCACTTTTTTTGCAAGCCAGGTGGGAATATGAAAGCAGATACTTTTTCAATATTATAAAAAAAATTGTTATTTATAAACGTTACTTATAGCGACATGAAACCCAATTGTTTTAATTAAAGTATATTTAAAGTTGTTTTATTACTCATAATTAAAGGGAAATGAAACTCAATTTTTTCTGCAATGATTCAATTAGAGCAGCAATTTTAAACAACTTTCTCATTTAACTCTATTATCAAATGTCATTTGTTCTCTTGGTATCTTTTGTTGAAAAGCTTGGAGGTAAGCTCATGTCTAAATCACTTTAAGGCAGCAAAATAAAAAATAGCGATAACTCTTACTAGAAGCATTTTTTATAATGGAAGTATATTGAATAAACTGAAATGCACCAATCCATATGTTAATTTTGATCTTTCTATCTCTTTCAATTTGAACCCAGCGGTCAGTAAATTGGTCTGGTGATGTGTCCATTAAATTATTCCTTTGGAGAATATTGAAGTATTTATTATTAATTTTCTTTTGTTTTATGCTGTATTATCTACACTATTTTAGGCATGAAGTAAATATTATGGGGCCGAATTATCAAGCTCCGAATGGAGCTTGATGCCCCTGTTTCTGCGCGAGTCTTCAGGCTCACCGGAAACAGCAGCTATGAAGCAACAGTCTAAAGACTGCTGCTCCATAACTTGTCCACTGCCTCTAAGGCTGCGGTCTTTAATCCGCCCGACCCATACGATCGGGCTGATTGACATCCCCTGCTAGCAGCTAATTGCCCGCAAATCTGCAGTGGGCGGCATTGCACAAGCAGTCCATCAGAACTGCTTGTGCAATGATAAATGCTGACAGTGTATGCTTTCGGTATTTATCGATGTGCAACGGACATGATACACTACATCGTATCATGTCTGCTTGCATATAAATAAATAGGCCCCTATGTCTGTAAACGCCTAGATTACAAGTGGTGCGCAAACAGTAGTGCAAGTGCGCTATGTTTTTTTCCCCCGGCTCCCTAGAGCATCTTAGGCTGAGGACACTGTAGAGAGCCGTAAAAAAAAAAAATAGCGCCCTTGCGCTACAGTTTGCACGCCACACATAATCTAGGCGAAAGTGTTTAGAGGGAAGTGGAAGTTAAAATTTACGTTTGTTAAAATATTATACTGTTTTTAATTCCATGCTCTCTCTATGATAAAAAGCTTCATTTAGACTTGCATGCTGATTTAAGCAGCTCTTGTTATTACAATGTTCTAGGTGTAACTTTATTTATAGGGACATGAAACCCTAGTTTTTCTTTCATGTTCGAGATAAAGCCTATCTAGCTATGTTCAACAAAAGATATGAGGTAAATAAAATAAATTTGGCAGTAGAAGTCAATTGTATTTCTTTTAATTGTACACTTTGGGGCCTATTTACTAATGTGCGAGCGGACATGATCCGATATTGCGGATCATGTCCGCTGCACATCGATAAATGCAGACAGCATACGCTCTCGGTATTTATCATTGCACCAGCAGTTCTGTGAACTGCTGGTGCAATACCGCCCCCTGCAGATTTACTGCCAATCGGCCGCTAGCAGGGGGTGTCAATCAACCCAATCGTATTGGGTCGGGTTGATTTCCGGCGATGTCTGTCCGCCGCCTCAGAGCAGGCGGACAGGTTATGGAGCTGCGGTCTTTAGACCGCTGATTCATAACTTGTGTTTCTGGCGAGCCACACGGGGCATCAAGTTCCATACGGAGCTTGATTAATAGGCCTATTTATCTTAATCATGAAAATGGGTTTCCTGTCCGTTCACAAATTCAGCATTTTTTTGTCTTCTTGAATTTATGATATTGGAGTATGAGTTATATGAAACTGATGCTTGTAGAGAGTGAGCTCTATTACTCATGTAGTTGAGGCTATTTTGGAGGCTCCCTCATGCTGTACTTTTTACCACAAGTAAAGTGACAGTGGTCGTAAGACTGTGGCTAATGTGGAGGAGTTAAATCAATCCCAACTCATTTTTTCAGGTGATTGACAGGCCCTGCTCTCCTGCATTTGTTCACATGGGAGCAGGGGGCTTTATTTTGCAGTAATAAATGTGTGCAGCAGAAAAACAGCATCCTCTTCCTGCTTTCCGTGCAAATGGGGGGACAGGTTGCCTAGCTAGGGACCTTGTGTGCCTGTGAAATAAAACATGTGGCTGATAGTGTCAAATATAAACACAAGCTCAACAACCGCTATTGACTCAGGAAGACTATGAAAACAGAGAAATTATATTTTCTTTTTAACAGCTGAGATTCCAAATATTGCACCAGTCCTAAGGCCTATTCTGCAGACACACACTGTGATTGTATATATTAATATACGTGGTATTAAGGTACATATAGAAACTACAATCATCTATAACCTATTAAGATGATAGGAAACGGTTTTGTTTATTTTTTTAAGATATCTTTACAAAAAATAACTGCATTTTGTTAAGTCTTTGAAGCTTACTGTGAAGAAATATGTTACTAATAATTCCAAAATATCACGCACCCCCCTCTTGGTAGTGCGGGAGTGAAGTGGGGCTAGGCAGGCATTGCTAAAGGGGTTGATAAAGATGAATGAGTAGTAAGTATTAATCCCATCAAATCTAGCACAGTTTTGTGGTCGACAGATAAACTTTGAAATAGTGAATTTATTCTCAGATTTTCAGCAGGGAGTCTGACTGCTCTAGTGTTTGTAAGAGAGAAAGGATGGAACAGCGAGATACCAATAAATAAATAAACAAAGGATATTTTGGGTTTAAAATGAATCTCAGGGCCAAATGACAAGCGGAGAGAATCGTGGCAATTAATAATATTAAGAGAATTAGCAATGCTAAAATATTTATGAGATTTCTGCTCATATGGAAGTATCTGTTACAGGGTTTTTGACTCAAGCTTTGGTAAAATAATACTTCAGTTACTCAAGGAAAATGATATCCTATTTCTAAACCGTTTAGTATAAATTCTTGTGCTGAATAGGTTTGTTTTCGGAAAAAGGTAAACCTATTTTATTAGGAATTGGTACAATCATTTTTATAAATTAGCAACGGTTGAATATAATGTAATTATTTCGCTGTGTAATATTTAATGCGCTGTGTTCGGCAGTGACAAAACATTTTTATATTCAAGGGAAAGATATAAACATCTGCACCCAGAATAAATGTTTCATGAATAAAATTAGCTCGGTTTTTGCTTTCCAGCAACTCACCCCCGCTCTGTTCATGTAGCATTTTAGTTCAGAATACTGCATACAACGAGAGAAGCACTCTACCAGGAACGAACAACAGCTCAGTGGCTTGTTCTATGGCGATTTACCACCCGGAAGCAGCCTCTTTTAGACCAGTGTGCTTTTCACAGAAGAAAACTTTCCTGAAGTATATCAGTCTGATCCCGCCAAGTAAGGTCAGTCCAGCCCCGAAATACCAGGCAATTCTCCTCTGAACAAGGAACATGACAACCCCAGACGATCGTTTCGGCCTCCTATGGGCCTCGTCAGTGAGGTGCAGCCACATTCCTCTAAGCACACTGGGCAAGGAGTCCACGTCTGGTTTCCCCCATCACCCATAGAGTGCCCCTAAAAAAACACAATTATATTTATACATTTATATCATCTCTAAAACATCAACAGCAGGATCTAAGTAACTGTAGAGAATATCTACATTCACTTGACTTAAACAGATATGAAACCCATTTTTTTCCTTCTTGATTCAGATAAAGCATTTAATTAGACAATTTTAAGCAACTTTCTAATTAAAAAGTTGCTTAAAATGTTTATGTTCTAAGTGAATCATAAAAGAAAGAAAATTGGGTTTCCTATCCCTTTTAAAAAATAAAAAACGTTTGTAAGAACATTTTAGAGACAATGGCCTCTAGTTATCAATATCTGTCGGACCTGATCTGACAGTGTGGATCAGGTCCGACAGTCCGACAGACCTCGCTGAATACGGCGAGCAATACGCCGCCAGCAGGGGGGTGTCAATCAACCCGATCGTACTCTATCGGGTTGATTTCCAGCGATGTCTGTCCGCCTGCTCAGAGCGAGCAACAGGCGAGCAACAGACCGCCAGCAGGGGGGTGTCAATCAACCCGATCGTACTCTATCGGGTTGATTTCCGGCGATGTCTGTCCGGCTGCTCAGAGCAGGTGGACAGGTTATGGAGCAGCGGTCTGCAGGCTCGCCAGAAACACAGGGCATCAAGCTCCATTTGGAGCTTGATACATATGCCCCAATATCTCACTTTCTCTCATACCAAAGGTGATCACTGGGGTTGAGGTCAGGGTTTCTCACGTTCCTACTCACCAAACTCTTCAGTCCATGTATTTATGAACCTCACTTTGTGCACAGGAGCTTAGTCATGCTTACAGTTGACTGGGGCAGATCTAGTTGGTGGCAAAGGTGGCATCCTATGATTTTGTAACACTCAATGAGCTCGTTAGTATGGGGACAATTTATCAAGCTGAGGCGGACAGGGGTGCACATACGCGCCCCTGTCTGCCGCAGCTCACCTCTGGCGGGCTGAATTTCCCTGGCGGAATTCAGCATTGCACATGAGCGCTATTTTGCACTCGTGTGCAATCTCACCCCCTGCCCATGACCGTTGCTTGTTAAATACGGTGTGCAGGTTCTCTTGTTAGAACCTGCAGCCGTAGTGGGTCGAAAGGCTTGCAAAGCCTTTGATAAATCGACCCCTATGAGTCATTGTATTGCCAGTGTTTGTCTATGTTTCATGGCGATGCGCTGGATTTTATGCACCTGTTAGCAATTGGTGTGGCTAAAACAGGCAATACAAGAGCTATGTAGAAATCCTGTTACTTTAACATTTTTATATTTCACACAGTCATGTTTGCACTTGTATTGCCTATTTATGTATGTCACTGTCCTCAGCAGAAGATAGATAAGGAAAATAATCTAGGTTTCAACATTGTGGCACCCATTACTTTTTAGAAACTAAAATACTTTATACACAGTAAATGGTTATAGTAATATCTTCAATATTTAAACATCTAATATAATGTCAATACATTTGCATTATTCTTAGGCTAATCTACCTTTAATCAAGTTTTTATTCCCACAAATAACATAGTGCTTGTGCTGTAGATGCTGTAGGCAAACTCTGCTTGTGCACAAGTGACATGAAGTTGGTTCCTATACTTATTTTACCTAAATACAGCCCCAATGTTTTTCTTGGTGATTTTCGTTTTTATTTTTTTTCCTCTTACTGAAGTGAAATACTTGAGAGAGAAATCCTGGTCTCTTTGGCTGCTCCCTGCTGTCACGCTCAGGCACTTTCTGCCATTAGCGCTTTCTCGGGCATTTAATTGACCAATCCACCTCAAAGAAGTTTGTTCTGGGGGAAAATTGGAAATCCTGCCGTTATATTAGTGGGTACAGTGTGTTAAACTTCATTGGAACAGTCTGTATCGGTCCATAGCTTTCCTGACAGAGATAAGCACTAACCTGCTTTCTCCATCTAAAATTACTTGAAGATGTTTTATTTATATATATATATATATATATATATATATATATATATATACTGTATATATATATATAAAAGACTTGAGCGCTACTATGACCTTCAAACCTCTTTCCTTCTTGTGCATTTTATTTAATAAGCAGGTGTATAGGGTTTATAACAAATTTTCTGTCTGGTTTTGGTCCCCTGTTTGAGCAATGATTGAATCTCTTATTTCTGTAATGTGTCCCTATTGATTAATTGGCTCATTTTAAGGACTAATTTGAAGGTAGAGGAACTCATTAACAAAATAGCAGCATTTGCATCACCAAAACGAATACATTTGTTATTTCAGCAACTGCATTTAGCTACCATGAAGCTGCACATCTCAGGAAAGTCTCTGGCAAGTATTGAAGGGCAAATTCATGTTGTAACAGTTCATTGTAGATGTGGAAGACAGTGATAAAACATGGTGTGTCTATTCACATAATAATTGGGCACTTTAACATCTTACACTGGATGTATAGCTTTAAAAACAGGTAGCTAGGGCTTCTACATTTTGGAAATTGATGCATTATTTTTAAACAGACTTTCCAGCTAAAATATGAGGGGCCGTTAGGGACATAATTCAGCTTTGCTTATACTTTGCGTTCGTCACAGAATTGTTTACATCATATAGTGAGAAATGTTTATCATATAATGAAATGCATATTTTATATAGTGAAATCCATATGTCATATACTGAAATCCATGTATCATATAATGAAATTGATATACTATATACTGAAATGAATATATTATATACTGAAATCAATATATCACAGAATGAAACCCATATGCCATATAGTGAAATCGATATGTTATATACTGAATTGCATGGCATATACTGAAATCAATGGCATATACTGAAATGTATATCCTATATAATGAAATCCACATACCATATACTGAAAACCATATGCTGTATACTGAAATACATATGTCATATACTGAAATGTCTATGCTATATAATGAAATCCATATGTAATATACTGAAATGCATATGCTTTTCACTATATAGTATATGAATTTCATTATATGACATATATTTCAGTACATGACATGGATTTCAATATATGAAATATTGATTTCAGTATATGAAATATTGATTTCAGTATATGAAATATTGATTTCAGTATATGATATATGCATTTCAGTATGACATATATTTCAGTATATGACATGGATTTCAATATATGAAATATTGATTTCAGTATATGAAATATTGATTTCAGTATATGATATATGCATTTCAGTATATTACATATGGATTTCATTATATAGCATAGACATTTCAGTATATGACATATGTATTTCAGTATACAGCATATGGTTTTCAGTATATGGTATGTGGATTTCATTATATAGGATATACATTTCAGTATATGCCATTGATTTCAGTATATGCCATGCAATTCAGTATATAACATATCGATTTCACTATATGGCATATGGGTTTCATTCTGTGATATATTGATTTCAGTATATAATATATTCATTTCAGTATATATTATATAAATTTCATTATATGATACATGGATTTCAGTATATGACATATGGATTTCACTATATAAAATATGCATTTCATTATATGATAAACATTTCTCACTATATGATGTAAACGATTCTGTGACGAACGCAAAGTATAAGCAAAGCTGAATTATGTCCCTAACGGCCCCTCATACTAAAATTCAAATTTGCATCTTTTTATTTCAATTTTGAAACATATTTGCAATACACCTGTATCTGGGAACATGCTTTTCCATATAATTATTACTGTTTTCACTGAGAGCTTTTACTGTGTGTGTTTAAAGGAACAATATCTAGCTAAGCCTCATGCACGCACATAAATGCAATGCTCACTCAGAGAGCTGGCAGTGGCGTGTACCATGTTGGCGAATGAGACACACTCACCTTTTCCAGCTCTCAGAGCAGGTGCGCTATTTGAATGTGTTTTTCAAAAATGTTTCTAGTCAAAATTGCATTTCAAGTTTCGCCTGAAATGTCCCTTTAAAGTATTTTGGTGGGGATTATAAAGAAATATGTACAAATGCATTGTCATATAATACAGCCATTCATAAAGGTGCAGGTTTAAATACTTTGTAAAAGTTATAAACCAGCAGTTACATTAAATTCCTCTATTAAATCTATAGGGATTTGTGATGTTAGGACCATTCACAAAGTTTACAGCTGAAATGTAAACTAGCCCTTATTTTACAAGCAGATAGTTTGCAATTCAGTAAAGGACCCTTAAATACAGTAGATTTGCACAATTAACAACACATGTGTCATAAAAAGACAATACAATAACACTTACTCTGAATTTCAAATAAGTAGTAGATTTTTTCTGACAATTCCCCCCCACCCCATTTGCCGGCCCCCTGTATCATGTGACAGCCATCAGCCAATCACAGACTAGTTTACACATGCACTGTGAAACTGTACATATAAAAAGACTATTCAAAACTTCATAATGGAAGTATATTAGAAAGTATCTTAAAACTGCATGCTCTGTCTGAATCATGACAGGCTAGTATCCCTTTAATTGTTGAGTTGAATTGTAAAAAAACTTTCATGTTTCAAATAAGGCATGTAATTTTCCAATTTACTTTTATCACCAATTTTGATTTGTTCTCTTGGTATTCTTAGTTGAAAGCTAAACCTAGGAAGATTCATATGATAATTTCTAAGCCCTTGAAGGCCGCCTCTTATCACATGCCTTTTTATTTGCTTTTCACAACAGGGGAGAACTAGTTCATGTGAGCCATATAGATAACATTGTGATCACGCCTGTGGCTTGTCGCAGACACTGCACTAATTGGCTAAAATGAAATAAACAAGTGCTTTCCATGGTCTGAACCAAAAAAATAGCTTAGATGCTATCTTTTTCAAATAAAGAAAGCAAGAGAACGAAGAAAATTTGATAATAGGTGTAAATTAGAAAGTTGCTTAAAATTGCATGCTCTATCTGAATCACTAAAGTAAAAATTTGGGTTCAATGTCCCTTTAATATAACTGTGTTGTTTATGCATAACTGGGAAGTGGGTAATAAAGGGGTAATAAAGGGATGATCTATCTTTTTAAACAACAAAAATTCTGATGTTGACTGTCCCTTTAAGGCTATATAATAAAACCAGCAATTAAGCACTGAATTGTGAAATCTCTGCATGAAAAAAGGGCTAGTTTACTTTGTAATTGGTAACTTTGTGAACTGGTTCTTACATCAAACAATCTCCATCGTGCAATGTCCCTTTAACATAAAAATGTTGATTCTCCTAAATAGTATGGGAGCCTTCAGGCTCGCTGGAAACAGCAGTTATAAAGCAGCAGTCTAAAGACCGCTATTCCATAATTTGCCCGCCTGCTCTGAGGCTGCGGACATTAATCCGCCCGATCCTATACGATTGTGCTGATTGACACCCCCTGCTAGAATCTGTAGGGGGCGGCATTGCACAAGCAGTTCACAAGAACTGCTTGTGCAATGATAAATGCCAACAGCGTATGCTGTCATCATTTATCGATGTGCGGCAGTCATTATACGCTACATCGTATCATGTCCGCTCGCACTTTCATAAATCAGCCCCTTAGTGTGTAAGAACCAGCATTTGAGTGAAATGAAATGTTTGTAGCATTGCACATTTCTTATAGACACATTTGCTACAGAGAACAAATATCTAGGACATTTGTTATTACATTGGAGGGGGCGAGGTATTTGCTTCTGTCTATGATCACTTAATAATTCAGATTTATTTTGAAATAATTGTTGATCTTACACAAATCTGAAAACATTACAAAGGCATCTGTGTTTGCTTAGACTGTTCACTAACGGTCCTGCTGTATGTTACCTCTTCTACAGGGACTGAACAGCGCTTTTGAGGTTTACTTAGTTGGGAACAACTCGAATCACTTTATAATTTCTCCAACCTCCATACAAGGGAAGGCGGATATTCGCATGAGAGTCGCTGTGCCACTGGATTTTGAAACAATTCCACGCTATGAATTCTCTGTAAGTATAAATTTTTTATACTGTTAAAAATCTTATTTTTATTGAATTGAGGTAGATATCCTATTATTGTAGATTAATAAATTAACAAACTGTTTTTTTTTTTTAAAAAAGAGTTTTATTAAGCAAGGGCCACATCCTATAGCATGAAATTACAAGACCAATAAAAGTTTAAGATTTGTTTTTTTATTAGTAAATTATTTGGTTATTCAAATAAAAAAAATAGTTATCATTTGTTTTTTTGCTTGCATAAAAAAATATTTTCAAATCCTGCAGAAGGGTTAAACACATAGATAAAGACAGCAATGCACTACTGGGAGCTAGCTGAGTGCATATAAGGAGCCTATGACCATAGGCCTATATGTGCAGCCATCAATCAGCAGCTAGCTCCCACAAGTGCATTGCTGCTCCTGAGCCTACCTAGGTATGCTTTTCAACAAAGGATACCAAAGGAACTTATATTACATGTTTTATCTGAACCATTAATCTGACATTTTGAGTTTACTGCGCCTTTAATGAAAACACTATATTCATGTTATTTGGAAGGTCTCTGACAGTTAAGAGCATTTTCATTGTTGCGTTCAGTGTCTCTTTAAATGTCGCAAGTACACAAATAATTTATTAGCAAATTTTCATAAACACTGCAAAAAATCCTAGTGATTTAATGTGCCAATATGACAACACAGACTACACGTCTCCCGTGCAGCGTATTGCAAGTGAATGTATTACAAGTATGTGCGGCACTAAAACAAGTTAGTAAGTACAGGCTTGCTGTCTGCAGAACACAACTATAAAAGTTTTATGAAGCATAAACACCCTGCGCTACCAACACTGTCATTACCAGACGTCTGTTTGGGTTCATTTTATTACCGTCTAACGTTTCCTAACCATAAATTCTCCAGGTAAGAGAGAATGTCCATGAAATTCTGAAACTCCTCTCTGCTGTTTATGGTCACAGACAGTTGTATTTTTACATAGTGACATCCGGATTAATATCCAAAATTATTGTCCTTTAAACACTTAAATAACAAGATTAAAAATATTTTGTATTTTTATCTAATTGAAAAGGAATGTGCCAATAACCCAGGATATTAATTATTATCCCTAACATAAATTACTATGATTTGACTACCCACACTTTTTTATTGTGATAGTGTAGTAATATTTATTGTAATGTATTGGCCTATAGTTACTAATGTTTATGGCCTATAGTTACTAATGTTTAAACCTCTCCAAGTTACACGTTCAATACAATAAACTTTATATAGATTAAAAAATGTACCTTAGTATGATGATTTCGATTTTTTTTTTACATTTTGAACATTTCTGCTAAAAATGTCAACAATATATGTAAACTGCCAAACTCTAAAATGACATGAAAGTTTTAGATTTGATAGCATCGGGTTTTTCACTCATATTACAAGTTGAAAGTGAATGCAATCACTTGAGCGCAATTCAAGTTAACGCGCGTTGGGTTAGCGCAACCTCAGAACTCTGGTTAACTGTTTTGCAAAACAAAAAAGTGTCACAAAACACATAAATAATACATTACAAAGTACAATTATACTCATAGGGGCATATTTATCAAGCTCTGTATGGAAGAAGCAGCTCTGAGGCAGCGGACAGAAATCAACCTGATCAAATACGATCGGGTGATTGACACCCCTGCTAGCGGCTGCAGATATGCAGGGGGCGGCATTGCACAAGCAGTTCACAAGAACTGTTGGTGCAATGATAAATGCCAACATGCTGTCGGCATTTATCAATGTCCCGCGTTGTGCAGCGGACATAATACGCTACTTTGTATCATGTCCGCTCGCTCATTGATTATGTATATCTATATATACATAATCATCTATATAAATATAGTTATAAATATATATAGTACCAAATTACCATCAGATATATGTAGAAATGGTTATTTATGAAATATTCATCTTTTATGCCGGGTTAGCGCACTTGAGTATATGCGATCGTGTTTGCATGCGAGTAGGGTGTTAGGCTTTTTCTACTTTTTTTGCTCCATTGACTTTTATGGGGGAATAGATTATCACACGTGATATTGTAAGTTCGGCTTTTTATGCTCGTCAGGTTAATGGGCGAGCGCAAATAGTTAACTTTCAACTTGTAATACAAGTGCAACCCGACGCGTGCAAAAAGCTTACTTCTAGCTTAGTTATTGCTTGAGCGGGAGCATTAAATAACGCTTCACTTGTCTTGTACTAATCTCAAACCGTTTATGACTTTCATTGGCAGCGTTAGGCAACTGTGTGTTGTGTTTCTCTGGAATAATAAACCTTAAGAAGAAATGTCTGTCATGTTTCCTCTGGTTAATTGCCTGCTCTCTAATCGTGTAATTACAATCTGGTCTCCATAGTATTTTCCTATTCTGTTAAAAAGGCATTAAACTAATTATTTTGTGTAAAAGTTGTAAAGACTGTAAAGCAAACGCTGTACCCTATATCTGCTGCAAATGAAATAGCTGCTTTTGGCATTTAGCAGCATTTTAAAAACTTAGATTACATTGTTTGCTTTTTGGTCTTTCTCGGGAGCGATTTTAAACAACTTTCCAGATTACTTCCATGTTTTTAATTTGTTTCATTCTCTTGGTATCCTTTGTTGAAAAGCATACCGAAGTTGGCTCAGGAGATACTGATTAGTGCGGCATATATATATATTATTGGCTCACCCATTGGGGCATATTTATCAAGCTCCATAACCTGCTCTGAAGCGGCGAACAGAAATCGACAGAAATCAACCCGATCAAATACAATCGGGTTGATTGACACCCCCTGCTAGCAGTCGATTGGCCGCGAATCTAATTTACTTCTATTATCTAATTTGCTTCAATCTCATACTATCCTTTGCTGAAAAGCATGTCTAGATAGGCTCAGTAGCGGCTGATGGGTGGCTCCACATAGATGCCTCATGTGATTGGCTCACCCATGTGCATTGCTATTTCTTCAACACGGAATATCTAAAGAATGAAGCAAATTAGATAATAGAAGTAAACTGGAATGTTGTTTAAAATTGAATTCTCAACCTGAACCATGAAAAACCATTTTGGGTTTAGTGTCCCTTTAACTTATTTAAAAAATGTTAAGACTTGGCTGGTAAGTTATTCTATAGCAAAACAACAGAAATGTCTTGTAATTACTTACAAGGTGTCCTTTTAACTTTGTAGGTCCTGGACTAAATGTTTACTTTAGCCTCAGATACATTCTGAACAACGTATATTATACAGCAATACTACAACCATGATTCACTAAACAAGGAATAAAATGAATGTGGGTTCTGAAAAAAAGAGATTAGAGATTCCTTTAAGTCCCCCCCGTCCATGTATATTATACTGCCTATAAGATCGGACAGATGCCATCCTCTGCAAGACTCAATTCCCTCTGAAGATTGTTTTAACCCATTAAACTGAAGGAACATTCAGTGGCCGGGAAATGATAGTAATCAGTATGGACTATGCTTCAAGCATTTATTGTATAAATCATATTAACTGGCTGGAGATAAATAATATATTTAGAGACATTTAAAGATGAATTTTCCAAAGAATGTGAGCTTCCTGAAGCCATCTTGATAATAGGAATTTGATATATAGGGGCCGATTTATAACGGTCCGAAAGGGGCCGTATACCCCTGTTTCCACGCGTCTTAAGACCGCTGCTCCTTAACTCGTATGCCTCCTCTGAGGCGGCAGACAGCAATCCGCCCGTTCGTATAAAATCGGGTTGATTGACACCCCCTGCTAGCGGCCGACTGACCGTAAATCTGCATGGGGTGACATTGCACAAGCAGTTCACCAGTATGGCGGGTGGAGGAACGGCACTAATCGTTAGAGCTTAAAAAGGTAGAATTTGGAAGAAATATACAAAATTTAAAAAAATGATGAAAGAAAAGTCTGCCTTATTTTGTAAAATCTATGCTATGACGTTACCGAATGCGGGCAAGTTTACATTCACTTTAAGTGCTAAGGACCTGCAGATCAAAAACTCGTTGTCATGGAGAGAAATAACGCAAAACCTTTGAGGGCTTTATTTTTAAATGTAATATTGCACTGTATGTGTCTCCCATTCACATCCAGAATCCTCCATTGCCTTTCTAAAATTCTTTAATGGACCTGACAAGACTTTTTAGATAATCTCACCAGAGCGGAGAGCTTTTGAGAGAAGGTCAATTAATTGTTCTCTGTTTTCAACAATTAATGATCTAATCTACTGTTAACTAAAATAGATTTAATTTACCATTTGTCTTAAATTCACCCCAAGCTGCGAAGTCACTTGTAAGGACACATTTCTCTCCTGTACTAGACTGGGGAGCAAATTTACATCCCCCTAGCAATGTTATTAAAATTAAGGAGCTGTATATGGGGTGCGATTTAGCTTGCTCTCGGGTCCCACTAAGTATAGTGCTCTGGTATTACAATGGGAGGGTAAAACATTTTTTTACCGCTCCCTATACTTTTTATATTTTTTCCCACACACATCCTCGCATACAATACATAATTGCAAAAAAGTGCTCTGCTTCCTTGCCGGAGTAAAATACTAATAATCATGAAACGTTTTGAGAAATGAAGAGCAGCAAGGGGAGTTAAAGAGACATGAAACCCAATTTTTTTCTTTCATGATTCAGAGAGCGCATGCAATTTTAAACAACTTTCCATATTATCTTATTTTGTTTTGTTCTCTTGGCATCCTTTGTGGAAAAGCATACCTAGGTAGGCTCAGGGACTGCTGATTAGTGGCTGCACATGTAAGCCTCATAGTATTGGTTCACCATATGCATTGCTGTTTCTTTAACAAATGATACCAAGAGAATAAAGCAAATTAGTTAATAGAAGTAAATTAGAAATTTGTTTAAAAATGTATTCTCTATCTGAATCATGAAATAAAGTGTTGCTTTATTTCCCTTTAAACAGACCTATAATTTAGATAAGTTTAGTGTTCCACTCCCACCCTAATATATTTTGTTAAAAGTAACGCTGGCGAGTTGCTGGGAGGTAGTGGGGTCCCCCTCTTGTCACCGCCATCATAGATGAAGAGTTTTTCCCTTAATACCACCAGAAGCCCTTGACACCACCCGGAGGGGTTAAGCTTTTCCCTTTGTCACCAGCCAGGGTGGAGCAGGTTTTCCACATTATCAGCTTTTTATGGATTGATAACCTGTAGTGGGTGCATATTGTTTGGATCCCAGATTTTAATTGAATTTCTCTCTGAATAGCAACCAAAATATGGCTTGACTCATACTGACCTGTATAATGTTACAATACGATTCCCCTCCAGCAGTGGTTTTGAATCTAGTTGCTTCAGATTTGAGATCTAATTGAACGTTCAATAGATGGACTGAGAAGCCCTGAAATTCAAATTAATCTTCAGTGTGGTCACTAATTATACCAATAGCCTTAGCAAGTAAACTCACATAGCGTAATCTATCAGGTGCTCACCAAGTTTAGTGAATTCCAGTCTAAATAAGTTTATTATTATGTATGTGAGATTATGGTTACAGATCAATATGAAATCATTTTCATCTAATTGTATTTTTCTTTATTTCTTAAAGCTTTTTGCAAATGAGAGTAGCTTGGACCATGTAGGATTTTCTCGTGTTAAAATCAATCTTATCAACGAGAATGATAACCGACCTATCTTCAGCCAGTCACTGTACAACATCAGCCTGTTTGAGAATGTTACAGTTGGAACCACTATCCTGACAGTATCTGTAAGTAAAGCTCTGATGGTAGGAAATGTCTGTTCCTGTATCATGGATAAATGTCAATACAAAAATGTTCAGAATTGGAAGTTTCTGTTGCCGCATCCTGACATGTACTAGGGTCGCCAGGTGTCCAGTATTAAACCGGACAGTCCAGTATTTTAGCAGGCTGTCCAGTAAAATATTCACATAAATACTGGACATTAATATGGCCAGTTTTTTTAAAGTCCACGGACTCTATTTATGAAGCAGTGGATGCTCGCCTGAAACGGAAGTTAGACCATAAGACCGCTGCTCCTTATTTAACCAGTCCACCACTTTTTTTTTTTTTTTAATTTTCTTTTTATTAGTTTTTAGCATCAAAAAATAAAACATATTCAGATATAATGACAGAGAAAAAAAATAGCAGTGATAACCAAGAGTATATAACAAAAAACCAATAGAAAATAAAACAATTACCTTGATGATTACCTTTAACACAGAGACTAAACAAGATTTATCAGCATGGGACATCTCATTCTCAATTAATATCTCATAAGAAATCACTATTTTCCCACCACTTTTTAAGGGGCGGATTGAAATCATCCCAATTCGATACGGATGATTGACAGCCCCTGCTAGCGGCCGATTGGCCACCAGTGAGCAGTGGGTGGTATTGCACAAGGATTTCACCAGAAATGCTTGTTCATTGTTAAATGCAGACCGCCAATGCTGTCCGCATTTAGCGATGTTGAGCGAACATGATTCGCTATAGGGAATCATATCCTCCTGACTGTTCCTAAATCTACCCCATGAGTTTTAAATTATATAATGCATCCAATCCCTCAATGCAGTAAAAATATGGAGCAGAAATAAATGAGGGGCAGTAAAGGGGATCAAATCTCTACCATTTACATGTGTTACTGGCAACCAAAGACGTACAATTATTGATTTGTATGTAACTTTCAACCAGGGGTAAAATGACTGCACAGTTGTGAATCATATACATTATAGGATGAGCGGTGTCTAAGGTAGAGCTTTGGTGGGCAGTATTATGGGGTCACTCTCCAGCAATAGAGCTTTGGGAGTTTTCTTTATCAGCCAGTGAGCTATTATTATTGTCATTATCATCATGTTCCTGTAATTGGTGCGGTTTGTATGAAATATTTTTTTTATTGTTTAAGTTTCCTTTAAAATTTGTGCTATGTCAAAACATATATTGTATTTCTCTTTTACAGTAATGTACCATTGGTTAGACACATGATGCATATAATTTGCTGTAAAAATCATTTTATTTTTTATTCCAGTGAAGATGAATTGTTCTCAGTTTTCAAATGATCTTATTCTCATTTAAACAGTGAAAATTCACAGCATTTGATAAGTAAAATGTTCTGTGTGTTTGTTCTCTAATATGTAAAACTTACAAAATGGAGGGGGGCGGAGCCAGCTAGCTTGCAGAGCAGACGTGTGAGACCGGAGCTCTTGCCATAATTGTGCAAAAATGAGTTAAAAATTAATATTTCTACATACACAATTACAGTAGACTGATAGAGGGACGTTAAGCTCATTAGGCACAACATGGAGGAGAACTTTTACTTTAAAATTCAGGCTCTATTTGCTGAGTATGAGCGGAAGATGCACAGCAGATTTGACCGGCTCATGGAACTAATGGAGGCTCCTATGACGCAGCCTTGTAAAGCCAAAAAGGTGGAAATAACGGCTCCAAGCACTACTAAAGGAGGCCCACAGCTGTGGGATGTCAGCACACTCAGCGGAACTACCGATGTCGGTATCCTGGAGACTTCTGGAGTACTGAACCCGCCTAGGATGGAAGCAGCTGGGGCGGTAGTGGCTATTAACACCACACAAGAAATTACAGAGACCCACGAAAGTCGCCCTGATGGGAGTACCCAGAGAGCCGACGCTTACCTGGAACTTAACAACTGCCCTCTTGATGGATGCTGCGTGGCTGTGCAGGGGAGAGCGGCCGGCTCCCAACTGTGCAGCTCTGTTGCTTTGGGGCGTGATACTACAGACCCTGAGGTTTTAGGGCTAACGGCTGAAATGTCGGCTCCTCTGGGTTTCCTGGTCCGAGGAAGAGCGCGCAGATTAGAAGTCCTAGGGAGCCTATGCGGAGATGTCGGCTTTGACCCACGGGACTTACACAGAGGTAACAGTGAGGTTTTCCTATATCGGCGAGTAAACACAGCAGAACGGACTGGTATAGGGTAAACTTGTATGCCCTGTTTCAGCAGATGTGTAGGGATTCTGCTTACATTCTGTCCTGGGCATTAGGAAATATAAATGATGGCCCTGGGCCTGAGACTTTACCTAAAGGGATCCTCTGAAGGCTTAGGACATGTGGGACAAGTGTGAAGATCCCTGAGAGGACTTAAAGCGTATAACCTTTTATTTGTCCCACCTTATATTCCCCTTAGAGGGATACTATCTGCGCTGTAGCTACAGTTATATATTCAGAGACAGTTGATTCCCCTTCTTACTATCTGATATTTTACTTTTTTTCATCAGCCCTAAATAAGTAGACATATGTACATAGTCATGCAATCCTACTGCGCCATAGCTGTCTGTAAGAATTACCAACAACTCCATGTGTTTCTGGCAACAAAGAAGGACGGCTCCTGCTGTGATTTCTCTACCGACCAAGCTGGGACTATACAGATTCTTCAGAGCCGGTATCGGCTGGATTTATTCTCCTTGCTGGGGGACTATGGACTAGGTATACACTTCATAACATGACTGGTACTTAGCATCCACAGTTTGCAATTAGTTGGATCCTTTTACATATGATTATAGGAGACATGCCAATATGTACTTTTGCTTACTATATGCCCCCACGCATCTGTTAAACTAAAAAATGTCACAAGCATAGATCAAGGTTGTTCAATTAGGGAATTATATATCTAGAGCAATATAATGCTGTAACCTACAGATATTTACCAGTATGTTATGTATTTCTATTCCCTAACTTTGGGTGAGTTTTTTTTTTGGGACTAATTTAAATATAGCATACGTGCATATTGTTGTGATATGTCCTGTATCTATTGGTTGAGACATAGGACTATGTTTACATTGTGCTGCTGTAAGCAACATCCCTATGTATTTGCCCGCTTGTCAGTGCTATATTATTATCCCCTGATGTGCATTAGATGATAAGTTATGAAGGCTCACAGTAGCCTGAGATGTGCGCATAAGGAACGGGACAATGCTGTTTTACTGTTCACTAAAAGAGAACATTAGATATGGATTCATACTCACAGGACATAGAAGTTATTCTATTGTTGAAGCCTGGAGACTTAAATCTCATAAACTACCTGAGCTATGATATTGACTGCCATACAATGCTTTATTTTATATTACATCATTACTCACTAATGCTTAGTACCAATGTTATTTTGATAGATAGGAAGAAAGTCTACATACCATATCAGTATATTACCATATATGATAAACTTAGAGCTCTGTCTATAATGTACATTCTAGTTAAGACTGTCCACATGCTTAGGTGTCCTTAATTAGACAGACATAATGTTAAGTTATTCTATCTATATCTCCAGGCCCTAGGTTATGAATGTAAGCTAACAATAGTAAGATCTGTCATTTTTCGCTATCCCTCTGCCCGCCCCCCCCTTCCTCTCCTCCTTCCTCTCCTTCTTCCTCTCCTCCTCTTCCTCCCCTCCCTCCCCCCCCCCCCCTCCTCCCCCCCTCCCCCTCCCTCTTCCCCCCCCTCTCCCCCCCTCCTTCCTTCTTTCCCCCTCCCTATACCCCATGCTTTTCCAAGTGATGATCTCTACAGAGCTACCCTGATGCCTCTATTATGCTTTACTGTATTGATATTATATATACGCTTCATATTCTGTATTTATCCCACACAAGTTGAAATTGCAATCCTTACTATTATCTACTTTGCCATATCCTCAGTTGTTTTGTTTAGCTTTGGGTCCCACGATTGGACCTGCTTGTCTGAGGATCTCGCAAAACTCACAAGTTTTAAAAAATGAGGTGCCCACTGTGTAATGTCATGTCAGTATAATATAAGTTGTATAATGTATTCTGATGATGAGACTGTTGTCAATGAGATATTTAACCTCAATAAAAAACTATATAATAAAAAAAAAAAAAAACTTACAAAATGATGGGATATGTGTTAATGTCACTAGTGTTTATTACAATTTGATTTGCACTTGTTCTTCTGTGCAGTAATTATGCAGCAAAAGATTTGTTCATGACGTTCATGAGTGTATTTATTGATGTGTATGTTAATCTGTAGTCTTATAGATGTTCCCAGCAGTTTGGATATTGCAACAGTAAACATGTTGCTCTTGTAAGAATATTACTTTTTAAACATGACAGAATATTCTGTAATTTTGTAACACAGGTGGGAGGTGCTTGGCAATACCGAAGAAACAGCTAAATATTGCTGACACTGCATTGTTGCTTTAAAAACCTGTTGCTAACTTTTGCCAAGTGTAGTAAATGGTTTTTTTTTTCTTTTAAATTGTAGTACAAGAGCAGAGCACACTAGGGGCAAGATTACATATGCAGCATCGCCCGCAAAAGCTGGTGATGTTGTTTTTTTCTGCGGTTTTGGTATTACATATACAATGCTGCATATAAATGCGGCACATATATTTCACCCATCGCCCGCAATTTTTATCCCCATAAGCTAACAAACCGCGTTGCAAATCGGTATCACATATTCAGCACAAGGACTTGAAATTTTACTCCATTTTCACCTTGCCACACATAGGCAGGCGCAGCAAGCCTTGCACTGAAAATATGAGCACCGTAACTCCCGTAACTGCCTGAAAATAATAACTAACACCTAACACATGCGCAATATCTATCTACTTGTCAACCACAATCCCCCACCGCATTAACTAATAAAGTATATTAACCCTTAATCCGCCATTAACCCACATCACAATAAATGTAATAAATGTATTAACGTGCTGAAAAAAGAAAGAATGGGACAGGCGCAGCCTGACTCAAGTGAAGCACAATTTATTCATCAGTAAGTGCGCTATACAAGTGGCTACTTACAAGATTTAAAAACAGATTAGGCATTGCATGGATACAAATTCCAAACTGGTGATACTGCAAGAGCCCACAATCCACTGGTGTAGTCCAACTTTGTGGGCTCTTGCAGTATCACCAGTTTTATTAGGTTTATTGCGATGTGGGTTAATGGCGGATTAGGGGTTAATAGTTTTAGTACTTTTTTTTTTTCTTATGCGCCGTCAGTTTCTAAAGTCCTGTAAGTCATTGGCGACTCCAGAAATCTGCCCGATGTACAAGGTGAAACTACGGGTGGCGCGGGTTTCAGCAGTTGTGCTGAAGCTTGCGCTGCATATGTAATCTCACCCTAGGGATTTTTGCAATAATTTAACAGAGCAGTTGAGTTTGAAAATGTTTGAAATGCATGATTAAAGGGATATACAACTCATAAATGTTATTTTGTGATTCAGACAGAACATACTATTTTAAAGTTTCCAATTTACTTCTTTTATCAATTTTGCTTTGTTCCCATGATATTCTTTGTTGAAGAGATACCTAGGTAGCATCTGGAGCACTCCATGGCAGGAAATAGTGCTGCCCTCTAGTGCTCTTGTAAATGGATAACTTACTTGCAAAACTACTGCATTATAGTGCCCCTATTCATACCTCCCTGCTTTTCAAGAACATATATCAAGAGAACAAAGACAAAGTGATAATATAAGTAAAATAGAACGTTGTTTAAAATTACATGCTCTGACTGATTCATGAAAGAAAAAAAAATGAGTTTTATATCCCTTTAACACTTTGTTTACTGCAATTGTTTTTCAGTAGGTGAACTACACATACTTTGCCTTATTTGGAGGAGTTAATCCAGGCTACTAGACTAGGCACAACCAGCCACTATCTCATTATGTTAGCACAACTATCCTTTATGATGCAATTCTCTGAAAAAGCTAATTAATGACAGATAGGAGTTACGGGGGTTATGCTTGTGTGCACTTAAAGTTTGTAAGATTCAGCAGCTATTGAATTGTCCATTCAGAATGATATAAAATAAAAATAATAATTCAGCTTTATCTGTGACCTTAAACAAATTGCACAGATGCAGATTACACTGTTACAAATATCTCTCATATTAAGACCTTGAGACGCTAAACGATGATAGTGAAACACTCTTATTTCTTCCTCTTTCTGACCCCAGTAATAACTGTCATATAAGGTTTAAATGTCAGCGCAGATCTTGAAATAAATCAGTGCAGATTAAATTAACATGTAAATCAGGTCTTTCCCTGCAGGATAACAGATAAATGATTTCCCTTGTCAGGCAGTGGTAGTCTGTTAAACATACATTATCCTGCACATTTTATTTGTAAAGTTTTGTAGGGTTAAAGGAACATAAAACCCAAAAACCTTCTTTCATGATTCAGATAGATTCAGATAGAACATACAGCTTTAGCCATGTTCATGCTACCTACCTCGTTATCTCTTCAACAAAGAATAACATGAGAACGAAGCAAATTTGATAATAGAAATAAATTGCAATCTTTTTAAAAATGAAAGAAATGTTGGGGGTTTCATGTTCCTTTTAATTCTAAATGTCCTATACATGTCTACATGAGATCTTAAACATTAGAATTTCAGCATTCTCCATTCTCTGTTTCTCATTAACATCTCACTGCCAGTTTGATACAAATACAGGTCACAGAAAGAGAGGATAACTGGCAGGATAAATATTTATACTGACAATTATATTTCTTTAGAAAATAGGCTGGTAACATCCTGGTATTACGAACTGAGGGCCCCATGCACAAAGCTGCACAGAACTGATTCCTGCCTCCACCCAGCTCTGGGGCAAAGGGAAGCAGGAGCTGTATGTCTGTTTCCGCATGTTCTATTGCACAGGCACTTGTTTGTGCTGCACCAACCCCCTGCTCATGCTAGAGTTTGGGGTTATCTTCACCAACTCAGGGGGTGACTGCTGCTTCATATAGTGTGGAGAGCAGACTCCAATGAACAAGGCCTTAGCCCCACCCCTGAGGGCCCTTCCATACCAGGATTAGCAGCTTTATTAAAGGTGCAGTCTCCCAATAGATTAAAGGGATAGGAAAGTCAGTATTAAACTTGAATGATAAAGGATGTAATTTTAAGACACTTTTAAATTCACTTCTATTTTCAAATGTGTTTCATTCTCTTGGTATCCCTTGTTGAAAAAGAATACACAGATATCTTACACTAGTGGGAGCTAGCTGCCGATTGGTGCCTGCACACATTTGTGTCTTGTGATTGGCTGATTAGATGTGTTCAACTAGCTGCCAGTAGTGCAGAGCTGTTCCTTCAGCAAAGGATAACAAGAGAATGAAGAACATTTAATAATAGAAATAAATTGGAAAGTTGTTTAAAATTGTATGTTCTTTACAAATCATAAAAGGAAATGTTGGGGTTTCCTGTTCTTTTATCTTATCAGCAGAGCCTGAATGTTTTTAGAACAGCTTAACACCTTGTTTTCTGCAATTGTTTTTCATTGATAAAAACTCAAACCACCACTTTTCTTAGTTAGAGGAACCTATCTAGACCTGTATCTGAAGAAGACAGAGTGTGCCTCTCCATTGTGTTAACAAAATCTCAATTTATTGTTTTCAGCAGAAGTGGTAAGATAACAAACGGCAGATTGAGGAGATGTTACATTAGGCTTGTGAATATTTTTATAATACACTCTCAAAGTGTTTACTGCCCCTTTAAATATTCCAGTTTATTTTGTTTATATAAGGAGATTGCATCAACATTTAACCCCTTGGCTGCCATAGAGGGCTGCAACACATAGCATGGCAGAGAGGGGGTTAATCATAAAAATATTTGTTGACGGCTGCTACGAAGCTAATATCGAGTGTTTGAATCTTTATACTCTTTCCTAAAATCTAACTAGCCCCCAGAGAAAAGCAGCTCAGGAAATTCCCCAGGTGCTGGAACATCGCTAAACTCATTAATTCTCAAGAGCAGGGCACCAGGATAAGTGAAATGTAGCGGCTTGCTGAAGCCTGGAGCCACTGTGAGAAGTGATTCTCTGTATATCTAATGCTGCGCATGCTGGTTGCACCTGATCACCGCCTGATGCTCCGACAGAAGAAACCACTAGCAGAGCAATTACTCTTGCGTCCCACACATGGCTCTTCTGGTCTGCTGAACCGTTTCAAAGCTAAGATAGCTTAAGTAATTACATTTTCTTTACAAAAATACTTTAAAAAATCTGAAAACATAATTTTACATCATTTATCTAGTTTATTTTCAATGTATTTTATACTCATGTAACAAACTCTATGAGTCGTCTATCTTCAAAATATCAGATTTTGTTCAACATTTCTTCATTTGAAATTGTAAACAGAAAGTAATTAATTTAATAACAAAATTTATGCTTACCTGATAAATTTCTTTTTTTCTGGATATGGAGAGTCCATGACATCATTCAATTACTAGTGGGAATATCACTCCTGGCCAGCAGGAGGAGGCAAAGAGCACCACAGCAAAGCTGTTAAGTGTCACTCCCCTACCCATAATCCCCAGTCATTTGACCAAAGGGAAATGGAAAAGGAATAACACAAAGGTGTAGAGGTGGCTGAGGTTTAGTAAAAAATTACTGTCTTAATAAAGGGTGGGGTTGTGGACTCTCCATATCCGGAAAGAATGAAATTTATCAGGTAAGCATAAATTTTGTTTAATTTCCTAAGATATGGAGAGTCCACAATGGCATTCAATAACTAGTGGAAACCAATACCCAAGCTAGAAGACACAAACAGGCCCATTTATCAAGCTCCGTACGGAGCTTGAAGGGCCGTGTTTCTGGCGAGTCTTCAGACTCGCCAGAAACACAACTTATGAAGCAGCGGTCTAAAGACCGCTGCTCCATAACCCTGTCCGCCTGCTCTGAACAGGCGGACAGGAATCGCCGGACATCAACCCGATCGAATACGATCGGGTTGATTGACAGCTCCCTGCTGGCGGCCGATTGGCCGCAAGTCAGCAGGGGGCGGCGTTGCACCAGCAGCTCTTGTGAGCTGCTGGTGCAATGTTAAATGCGGAGAGCGTATTGCTCTCCGCATTTAGCGAGGTCTTGCGGACCTGATCCGCAGTGTCGGATCAGGTCCGCAAGCCCTTTGATAAATGGGCCTGATAATGTACAGGGAGGGGGAACAAGGCAGGCAGACCTAAGCAGAAGTCACCACCGCTTGAAGAACCTTTCTCCCAAAAGAGGCCTCAGCCAAAGCAAAAGTATCAAATTTGGAAAATTTGGAAAAAGTATGCAGAGAAGATCAAGTTGCAGCCTTGCAAATCTGTTCCACAGAAGCTTAATTTTTGAAAGCCCAAGAAGAGGAGACAAACCTAGTGGAATGAGCTGTAATTCTTTTAGGAGGCTGCTGGCCAGCAGTCTCATAAGCAAAACGAATCATACTTCTCAATCAGAGGGAAAGAGAAGTAGAAGTAGCCTTCTGACCCTTACGCTTTCCTGAGAAATAAACAAACGGGCGGAAGACTGGCGAAAATCCTTAATCGCCTGTAGGTAGAATTTTAGAGCATGCACAATATCGAAGTTGTACAACAGATGTTCTTTATGGGTAGAAGGATTGGGACAGAGAGAAGGAACAACAATTTCCTGATTAATATTTCTATCCGAAACCACTTTAGGAAGAAACCCCAATTTAGTATGAAGAACCGCCTTATCCGCATGAAAGATAAGGTAAGGTGAATCACACTGCAAAGCTGAGAGTTCCGAAACTCTCTGAGCAGAAGAGATAGCAATAAGAAACAAAACCTTCAAAGATAGCAACTCAATATCTATGGAATGTGATGCTCTCAAACAGAGCCTGCTGCAAAACTTTAAGAACAAGATTAAGGCTCCAAGGAGGAACAACAGGTTTAAACACAGGCCTGATTCTGACCAGGGCCTGACAAAAAGATTGAACATCTGGCACATCCGCCAGACGCTTGTGTAACAAAATAGATAATGCAGAAATGTGACCTTTCAGATAACTGTCTGGCAACCCTTTCTCCAGACCTTCATGGAGAACAGACAAAATTCTAGGAATCCTGTCCCTACTCCAAGAGTAGCCCTTAGATTCACACCAATAAAGGTATTTACGCCATACCTTATGGTAAACTTTTCGAGTAACAGGCTTGCGAGCCTGGATCATGGTCTCAATGACCGACTCAGAAAATCCACGCTTAGACAGAACTAAGTGTTCAATCTCCAAGCAGTCAGCTTCAGAGAAACAAGATTTGGATAGAGGAATGGACCCTGAGTTAGAAGGTACTTCCTCAGAGGCAACCTCCAAGGTGGCCGAGATGACATCTTCACTAGGTTTGCATACCAGATCCTGTGAAGCCATGCAGGAGCTATTAGAATTACCAATGCTCTCTCTTGTTTGATACGAGCAATAACTCGTGGAAGGAGTGCAAACGGAGGAAACAGGTATGCTAGACTGAAATCCCAAGAAACCGCTAGAGCAATTATCAGAGTGGCCTGAGGATCTTTTGACCTTGAAATGTACCTTGGAAGCTTGGCGTTCTGCCGAGATGCCATTAGATCCAACTCCAACACCCCCCATTTGAGGGTTAACCTGGAGAACAGCTCCAGATGGAGAGCCCACTCCCCGGGATGAAATGTTTGTCTGCTCAGGAAATCCGCTTCTCAGTTGTCCACTCAAGGAATGTGGATGGTAGATAGACAACAATTGTGAGCTTCCACCCACTGAATAACCGGTGCCATCTCCTTCATGACTAAGGACCTCCGAGTTCCTCCCTGGTGGTTGATGTAAGCCACTGAGGTGATGTTGTCCGACTGAAACCTGATAAACCGTGCTAAAGACAATTGAGGACAAGCCATCAGAGCATTGTAAATCGCTCTCAACTCCAAGAAGTTTATTGGGAGTGCAGACTCCTCCCGAGTCCATAGTCCCTGTGCCTTTAACGAGTCCCAGACTGCTCCCCAGCCTAGAAGGCTGGTGTCTGTGGTCACAATCACCCAGGAAGGTCTCCGGAAGCATGTGCCCTGAGACAGATGCTCATGAGCAAGCCACCACGGGAGAGAGTCTCTTGTCGACTGGTCAAGATCTATCCTCTGAGACAGATCCAAATGGTCTCCATTCCATTGTCTGAGCATCCATAACTGCAGAGCTCTCAAATGGAATTGAGCAAAGGGAGTGATGTCCATAGAAGCGACCATCAGACCAATTACCTCCATACATTGAGCTACTGATGGCTGAACAGTAGACTGAAGAGAGAGGCAAGAGGAAAGAATCTTGGATTTTCTGACCTCTATTATGGTTCCTAAGAAAACCACCCTTGAAGCTGGAACAAGGGAACTCTTCTCCAGATTCACTTTCCATCCATGGGATTGTAGAAAAGACAACAAGATCTCTGTATGAGAGTTTGCTTGTTGAAAAGATTGCGCCAGAACCAATATGTTGCCCAGGTAGGGTGCCACTGCAATTCCCCAAGACCTGATCACTGCCAAGAGAAAAATTTGAGAAAATTCTGGGAGCTGTGGCAAGGCCAAAGGGAAGAGCCACAACCTAAAAGTGTTTTTCTAGAAAGGCGAATCTCAGGAACTTGTAAAGATCAAATATCAGGAACTGGTGATGATACCTATGGATGGGAACATAAAGATACGCATCTTTCAGGTCTATGGTCATCATGAACTGAACCTTATGGATCAAAGGAAGAATGAAATGAATGGTTTCCATTTTGAAGGACGGTACCCTGAGAAATTTGTTGAGACAATTTAGGTCTAAAATGGGTCGAAAGGTTCACTCTTTTTTGGGAACCACAAACAGATTTGAATAGAATCCTAGACCCTGTTCCTTTACTGGAACTGGAACAATCACTCCAAGGGAGGAAAGGTCTTGAACGCAGTTCAAAAATGGCTCTCTTTTTACCTGGTCTGTAGATAATCTTGAGAGGAGGAATCTGCCCCTGGGAGGGAACGTTTTGAAATCTGGGACATCTCGTATTCACGCTTGACAAAACAGGGAAAGTCTGCCCCCCACTTGATCTGATCCCGGATTGGGGGCCGACACTTTATGCTGGCTTAGACTCAGCTGAGGGTCTCTTTGATTGCTTCCCCTTATTCTAAGATTGATTGGGCTTCCAAGAAGACTTGGCCTGTTCCTGCTTGGAAGAGGGAGAGGAAGACTTTTGACCTTTGAAGTTATGAAAGGAATGAAAATTACTTTGATGTCCTTTAGGTCTGTTCTTCTTGTCTTGTGGTAGAAAAGACCCTTTTCCACCCGTAATATCAGAATTTTTTTCTGCCAGACCAGGTCCAAACAAGGTCTTACCCTTGTAAGGAATCGCCAGAAGCTTGGACTTGAAGGTAACATCAGCTGACCAAAATTTTAGCCACAAAGCCCTGCGAGCTAAGACAGTGAAGCCAGAGATCTTGGCTCCCAGTCTAATAACTTGCATGTTAGCATCAGAAAAAAAGGAATTGGCTAGTTTGAGAGTCTTAATCAAATTTTGGATTTCCTCCACTGGAGTCTCTACTAAAATTGATTCAGACAAGGCGTTGCACCAATAAGATGCCGCACTTGCTACTGTGGCAATACAAACTGCAGGTTGCCATTTAAGACCTTGATGAACATACATCTTTTTCAGATAAGCCTCTAGCTTTTTGTCCATGGGATCCTTAAAGGAGCAGCTATCCTCTATAGGAATCGTAGTTCTCTTAGCCAGTGTAGAAATAGCCCCTTCTACTTTAGGCACAGTGCCCCATGAATCTTTAATGGAGTCAGCAACAGGAAACATCTTTTTAAAGACGGGAGACAGGGGGAAAGTTGTCCCTGGCTTCTCCCATTCCTGTGAAATAATCTCTGGAACATGGTCTGGAACAGGAAACATTTCCACATAGGAAGGAACATCATACAGGGAGTGCAGAATTATTAGGCTGTATTTTTGAGGATTAATTTTATTATTGAACAACAACCATGTTCTCAATGAACCCAAAAAACTCATTAATATCAAAGCTGAATAGTTTTGGAAGTAGTTTTTAGTTTGTTTTTAGTTATAGCTATTTTAGGGGGATATCTGTGTGTGCAGGTGACTATTACTGTGCATAATTATTAGGCAACTTAACAAAAAACAAATATATACCCATTTCAATTATTTATTTTTAACAGTGAAACCAATATAACATCTCAACATTCACAAATATACATTTCTGACATTCAAAAACAAAACAAAAACAAATCAGTGACCAATATAGCCACCTTTCTTTGCAAGGACACTCAAAAGCCTGCCATCCATGGATTCTGTCAGTGTTTTGATCTGTTCACCATCAACATTGCGTGCAGCAGCAACCACAGCCTCCCAGACACTGTTCAGAGAGGTGTACTGTTTTCCCTCCTTGTAAATCTCACATTTGATGATGGACCACAGGTTCTCAATGGGGTTCAGATCAGGTGAACAAGGAGGCCATGTCATTAGATTTTCTTCTTTTATACCCTTTCTTGCCAGCCACGCTGTGGAGTACTTGGACGCGTGTGATGGAGCATTGTCCTGCATGAAAATCATGTTTTTCTTGAAGGATGCAGACTTCTTCCTGTACCACTGCTTGAAGAAGGTGTCTTCCAGAAACTGGCAGTAGGACTGGGAGTTGAGCTTGACTCCATCCTCAACCCGAAAAGGCCCCACAAGCTCATCTTTGATGATACCAGCCTAAACCAGTACTCCACCTCCACCTTGCTGGCGTCTGAGTCGGACTGGAGCTCTCTGCCCTTTACCAATCCAGCCACAGGCCCATCCATCTGGCCCATCAAGACTCACTCTCATTTCATCAGTCCATAAAACCTTAGAAAAATCAGTCTTGAGATATTTCTTGGCCCAGTCTTGACGTTTCAGCTTGTGTGTCTTGTTCAGTGGTGGTCGTCTTTCAGCCTTTCTTACCTTGGCCATGTCTCTGAGTATTGCACACCTTGTGCTTTTGGGCACTCCAGTGATGTTGCAGCTCTGAAATATGGCCAAACTGGTGGCAAGTGGCATCTTGGCAGCTGCATGCTTGACTTTTCTCAGTTCATGGGCAGTTATTTTGCGCCTTGGTTTTTCCACACGCTTCTTGCGACCCTGTTGACTATTTTGAATGAAACGCTTGATTGTTCGATGATCACGCTTCAGAAGCTTTGCAATTTTAAGAGTGCTGCATCCCTCTGCAAGATATCTCACTATATTTTACTTTTCTGAGCCTGGCAAGTCCTTCTTTTGACCCATTTTGCCAAAGGAAAGGAAGTTGCCTAATAATTATGCACACCTGATATAGGGTGTTGATGTCATTAGACCACACCCCTTCTCATTACAGAGATGCACATCACCTAATATGCTTAATTGGTAGTAGGCTTTTGAGCCTATACAGCTTGGAGTAAGACAACATGCATAAAGAGGATGATGTGGTCAAAATACTCATTTGCCTAATAATTCTGCACTCCCTGTAGTATTTATTAAGTTTACTAGACTTCTTAGGGTTGACAACGTCAGAAGTTTCGGAGTCGTCCAAAGTAGCCAATACCTCCTTTAACAGTACACAAAGGTGTTCAAGTTTAAATCTGAAGTTTACTTCTTTAGTATCAGATGACGGAATGATACTGTCGAAAAAAATGAGATTTCACCCTCAGAGGCTACCGACGTATCCTCCTCATCAGACTTATGAGGGAGGGCAACCTGCGTTACAGTAGGTGGAACAGAAAACTTACTATCTGAATGTCTAATTTTCCTCTTGCATTTTCCCAGCATAGGAAAAGCAGATAATGCTGCAGATACAGCAGAAGATACCTATGCAGCAAAATCTGCAGGCAAATGAACTCCTCCAGGAGGCTGAGAGGAACTACAGGTCACTGTATGTGACACCATAGAGGCTTGGGACATTTGAGGAGAAACCTGTGGCATTGCCTGAGACAGGCTTAGAGGACAACAATTTATCTTTAAATTGAAGTGTTCTAGCTAAGCATGCAGCACATAATTGCATAGGCAAAACAATTTGTGCCTCAAGGCATAACAAGCATTTGTCAAAAGACACAGAGTCTTGGTCCATGTCCATAATTACTAAATAAAAAAAATCCCCAAATTGTAGAATTTTTTAACACACACTGTCACTTTAAGAATTTTTAATACCAAAGCCGCTTAACGTTATGAACAAATTCTTTAATAATAAAGCAATCAGGCCCCCTACACCTCAGTGCCTTACCGTAACACTTATACACAATTTGGCTGCTAGAAGTCTCTAAAACGATCATATAGTAGATCGACACTGAAGAGACTGAAATATAAATGCTCAAACAGTCTGTCAGTTAGCCTGCTCTAGCTAAGCAAGCAAAGAAAGCCAACTGCCAAATTTTAAGTTTATATATAAATCAATGTATAAAACATAAGCCACACACATACTAATAAAGTGTTTCAACAAAATTAGCCCAAAGAGGAAACATACATAATGTGCCTGCCCACTGCCAAAGAAAATCCTGTATAAAGGATTTTAAAAATGTCCCCATCTACTGCATATGACATATTCTTCTGAAGTGCAAGTCTCCAAGACCTAGAAGAAAAAAGCACTTACCTGCAGTCTAGCTGTCCGGCAGGAAGACAGCTCACAAGGCGTGAAAGGACACATACTCCTTTCAGAGACCTGTAGAAAAAAGAAAGAACAGAGTAACCAACTCTGGTTTTCTGTACCATGGGCAGCAATGTGTTAGGAAACAAAGCAAGGACCACTTCACAACTTCCTAACTGCATAAAAGCCACCACTACTCTACTGAAGAGATTGACGTGGACTCAGCTAAACTCAAATCCTTGCTTGCAGGGAAAAGTACCCGAAAAAGGAATTCATTTCTTCAGACACCAAACTTCACCTCCTCCATTGACAGAGGCAAAGAGAATGACTGGGGATTATGGGTAGGGGAGTGACACTTAACAGCTTTGCTTTGGTGCTATTTGCCTCCTGATGCTGGCCAGGAGTGATATTCCCACTAGTAATTGAATGACGTTGTGGACTCTCCATATCTTAGGAAAGAAATATAATTTTATTTTTGGAGGGACATTAAAGGCAAAATGTTATTCCTCTTAAAATGTTTAATTATGCATAATACATTTTATTATTTATTTTATCTGCTTTTCATGTAATTTACCCCTCTAGTAGGTCTTATACCCCTCTAGTATGTCTTATATAACTCTAGTAGGTCATATACCTCTCTAGTAGTAATTATACCACTCTAAAAGGTCTTATACCCCTCTATTAAGTTGTATACCCCTTTAGTAGGTCTTATACCCCTCTAGTAGGTATTATACCACTCTAGAAGGTCTTATACCCCTCTATTATGTCTTATACCCCTCTTGTAGGTATTATACCCCTCTATTAGGTCTTTTAACCCTCTAGTAGGTCTTATACCCCTATAGTAGGTCTTATACCCCTCTATTAGGTCTTTTAACCCTCTAGTAGGTCTTATACCCATCTAGTAGGTATTATACCCCTCTAGTAGGTATTATACCACTATAGTAGGTCTTATACCCCTCTAGTAGGTCTTATACCCCTCTATTAGGTCTTATATCACTCTAGTAGGTTTTATACCCCTCTAGTAGTTATTATACCACTCTAGTCGGTCGTATACCCCTCTAGTAGGTCTTATACCCCTCTTGTATGTCTTATACCCCTCTATTAGGTCTTATACCACTCTTGTAGGTCTTATACACCTCTATTAGGTATTGTACCACTCTTGTAGGTCTTATACCCCTCTATTAGGTCTTGTTCCACTTTTGTAGGTCTTATACCACTCTTGTAGGTCTTATACCCCTCTAGTAGGTCTTATACCCCTCTAGTAGGTATTATACCACACTAGTAGGTTGTATACTCCTCTAGTAGGTCTTATATCACTCTAGTAGGTCTTATACCCCTCTAGTAGGTCTTATACCCCTCTATTAAGTCTTATACCCCTCTAGTAGGTCTTATACCCCTCTAGTAGGTATTATACCACTCTAGTAGGTCTTATTCCCCTCTAGTAGGTCTTATACCCCTCTTGTAGGTCTTATACCCCTCTATTAGGTCTTATACCACTCTTGTAGGTCTTATACCCCTCTAGTAGGTTGTATACCCCTCTTGTAGATCTTATACCCCTCTATTTGGTCTTGTACCACTCTTGCAGATCTTATACCCCTCTATTAGGTCTTGTTCCAGTCTTTTAGGTCTTATACCACTCTTGTAGGTCTTATACCCCTCTAATAGGTATTATACCACACTAGTAGGTTGTATACCCCTCTAGTAGGTCTTATATCACTCTAGAAGGTCTTATACCCCTCTAGTAGGTATTATACCCCTTTAGTAGGTCTTATACCCCTTTATTAAGTCTTATACCCCTCTAGTAGGTCTTATACCCCTTTAGAAGGTAGCATGTTATTGCCATAGAGATTTATATTTGTGCCATAAGTACCCCAATCTGTGATGCGTAAATATTATTAGGTTAAAAAATGTTTTTGCAAAGTGACAAAAAAAAATACATTTTGTCTTTAAGTTTTCGATTAATAACTGTTTTATAATATAGGCATATAATCCTACATTTTGATGATAAATGTGGAACCATAAAATGTGTTTGAATTCATTCCTAATTAAATTTTACTATTAACACTCTAAGAGATGAAACACAAAAATGTAATTTCTTTTTTCCATTCCATATGGTGTCCTTTCCTACATTTGAATATTTCTGTAAAGCTATTTTTTGCCCATGCTTAATCCACACAAAAAAAAAACCAAGGTATAATTTATGTGGACACGTCACAAACCATCTTTAAACAATAAGTGCAGAACACTAACACTAACGGGAGTGCAAAATAGTTTAGCAGTGAAAGGGTTAAACATCCAGTAGCAAGTCTGGAAAAATAGTTCTTGGTGTTCTCCAGATGTATTCAGCAGCCCCAAAATGACCCTGATTCCCTGATATTCACAATTGTTAATGGAACCCATAAGGATATGGACACCCCTCCCTCATACATTTACTTCCTGATTGGAAAACAATCTTTCTGGGCATTAGGTTTTTATCTTCATCTGTGCATAAAAAGTGACTCTCGGTTACTATATGTTTTTTCCTGTCTGTTTTTTAATTGTAATATTGCATCATATTCCACAGCAGTGCCCTGTGACTTACAGAGATCTCAGATTTTCTTTTTTGTAATGTATTCACAGTAAGGCAGTGATGCTATGAGCGGCGGGTAATGATTATACTTTCTCAGGCCGTTAAGTTCATACCTGCTCACACAAAGCTGAAGAAGAACCTCTTGCAGACTCTTAAGGGAAATCTCTGGCTTCGCAGCCCATTGATGTAGTCAATTTGCTAATTAAACTCTCATCACTGGATTCATTAGGTCACCTTTTTATGTGCTTGGCAACCACCCTCTCTGTGCCACTGTCCCTGCAGCCCGAGTTTTCCTTTCTTACACCTCATCGATCTCACACTAGGACTCAGAAAAATCAATCTCCAGTTGTCGCTCCCTCTCTTTCTCTCTTTCTCTCATTTTTTCATTCAACAATAAAAAAAGCATTGTGCCCACAATAGGATAGAGAGCATTTTATATCAGTGATAACCATTGAAAACTCAAGCAGAGGTAGCTTTGCTGTCACTCTGTGATACCCTCTTGCTGCTCTGACAGCCTGTGGCACGTATGTCTCACCAATATACACTATAAATATATGCTTGTGCTGCTGAGTGGTATGTAAGTTTTTTAGATTTCACATATAATGACAAGGAACATAGACATACGCATGTATAAGTATTTATTGTGCTTTAAAGGGATATTAAACACTAAATAAATGCCAGATAGAATGATGCATTCCAAGAAAAGATTAGTCTGTGAATAACATGTTTCATTAGCTGTTTAAATAGTAACAAAATAAGTGTAACATTTTAGTGTCATAAGACAATGGGAGCTGTCATGTTGTAACTTAAATTACCTTCTCTGGTGTGGCCAGATACAGTTATAAATAGATCACTAGAGTGTGCAACTAATGGCTGTGTGGAATATAACAGTGTTCTGTACTTCCATGTCTAACATTAACTAAAAAGCTCACAATTTTAGAATGGAATTACAGTAAAAGGGGACAAAATAAACAAATACAGTATATTGCAGATATTTTTATATATATGATTTATTGTTTTATATTACCATCTCAAAGTGTTTAATGTCTATTTAAAGTTGTATTAAAAGGCCATTGAAGGGATAGAAAGGTCAAAATTGAATTGTGCATAGGTGCATGTAAATATTAAATAGAAACATTTGCAATATACTATCATTAGCAAAACTGCTTCTAGTAAAAGTTTACGCTGTTTCCAGTGGCATACTCACATATGCTGTAAGTGACAGTGCACCAGTATTCAAACACCAAACCTTCTCAGAGAGTCAGCAGTGGCCTTTATGACACAAATTAAGTTTTCACTGATGCAATATACTAGGGGGTATATTTACAGCTGATGTTGCTTATTCCGCGCGAACCTTCCGGCTTGCCGGAAACACAAGTTAAGAAGCAGTGGTCTTTTAGGTGGCGGACTGCAATCATACTGAACATATACAAACGGGATGATTGACACCCCCTGCTAGCAGCCGATTGGCCGTGAATGTGCAGGGGGCGCCATTGCACAAGCATTTTACCAGAAATGCTTGTGCAATGATAAATGACGACAGCAAGTGCGAATCAGGTCTGTCTGACATTTTATAAATCGGCCCCATGGTGTTTGTATCCCAATCCTCTAGTCACACACAGCATATGTGCATATGCCTCTGATGAACAGTGATTACTTATACTTGAAGCATTTTCACTACTGGAAGTAAATAGCAAAATTTTATATTTAAAGTGAATGTCAATTTTGATGCTAAAGTGCCCGGTTTTTAAAAATTTGATTAATTCATCAAAATTTACATTTCACTCCTGTTGTGAAAAAAAAATACCTTTTAAACTTGACAGCAGCTCCAGCTTCCTCCGGTCGTTGCAAGCCATTTCTGATGTCAGAAATGATGGATCGGTCATCCTCCGATCACGGCTTCCCCCCGGGGGAATCAGTGTCTGATTCAACGCCGTGATTAGAGGAAGCCGGATTCCTCATTTTAAACCCAGGAAGAGGCTTTGCGACGGGTGGAGGAAGCTGGAGCAGCTGTCAAGATTAAAAAGGTAAGTATTTTTTCACAACAGGAGTGAAATGTAAATTTTGATGAATTAAAGTGCCCCTGTTTGTAATCAAATTTTTAAAACTGGGCACTTTAACATCAAAATTGACTGAAATGCTCAAATGCATATTTCAATTTTGACATTTCTATCCTTTAAAGCCCTATTTATATGTGTGTCAGAAAATAATTATAGCATTGATAATACACGTTTTAGAAGCATTCAAGTGTCATTAAAAATAACTAATAATTGCTTTTTAAACTAATAGCTATTAGCTATCCTTTAAAGAGACATACACATATATCGTTATGATTTTGGGAACAACAGGCTCATAGTTGACATTACTCATTAGCATCACTACGCACTATAACAAGAGATTACCCAATATACAGACCCTTCATCCTGGGATATAATCGCTAATAACCCCTGAATGTGTTAACTGTGCACTTTTGGGTTTTGGGTTATGAAATTGGGAAATTAACGACACTGATAATTATTTTGTGTTGTTTTTGGGAGGTAACAAACTTCAAAGGAATTAAAGACAAAAGCAATTTGTGATTATGATAAACTAACACTATCGGACAACGTTCAGAAATCCTTATCAGCAGAAAACAAGATTAGAATTGTGATTAGCGGTTATCTAGAATCAGTATTGCAAAAATGACACCCTCTAGTGAATTAGATCCGGTAATGTTGGTATTAGGATGTCCCTTTAATTTTTTAATGGTATAATACGTTTCTCTTCAAATGTTTGTGGCATTTAAAGGGACACTAAACCCATTTTTTTCTTTCATGGTTCAGATAGAGTAGCAATTTTAAGCAACTTTCTAATTTACTCCTATTATCAATTTTACTTCATTCTCTTGCTATCTTTATTTAAAAAGCTGGAATGTAAAGCTTAGGAACCGGCCCATTTTGGTTTCAGCACCTGGGTTATGCTTGCTTATTGGTGACTACATTCAGCCAACCAATAAGCAAGTGTAACCCAGGTTCTAAACTAATAAAGAGCTGGCTCCTAAGCTTTATATTCCTTCTTTTTCAATAAAGATAGCAAGAGAAAGAAGAAAATGTGATAATTGGAGTAAATTAGAAAGTTGCTTAAAAATCTATGCTTTATCTGAATCATTAAAAACTATTTTTGGATTTAGTATCCCTTTAAATAGTCATAAAACTGGTAGTTTTCTATCCACCCAGTGCAAGAGAATAACACAAGTCCTCTACCCTGACTGAATGATCATGTGAGCTTTTTAGCCAACTCAGAGCAACTGACAGTGACTGATGGTATTATCTGCCTCCCCTCTAGATCCTGTTTATATGTTTTTATCACAGCCAGGTACCATCATAAAGGTGCAAAATAATCATCAATTTGTTTCTAATTCCACATCATCAAACACATTTTTAACTTAAAGGTCGTTAAACATTTCGTTCAAGGCATCAAGCTAATGCCATTTTAAAAAGTATCAGCAATTTATTTTTTGTTTTTAAATCACATGTGGCTACAAACTGCCAAAAGGCAGTTGATTCTTTAGTCTCAGTTATAATATCATTTTTACATAACATTTTATTCATGAAAAAAAAAAGAAACATATTTATTGTCCCTTTACACAGAGGCGTAACTAGAAACCACAGGGTCCAGGTGCAAGAATCTAAGAAGCCCCCCCCCCCCCAAAAAAAAAAGGAGGTACCCTGTGCCCACAGTCTGTGAGATGGTCTGACCCCCTATTACTGTATATAGTGACACTGTTTAACCCACTAGTATTGTATATAGTGACACTGTTTAACCCACCAGTACTGTATATAGTGAGTCAGTGACACAGTCTATAATCTGCCGGTGAGATGGCTGGCCTGACCCTACCAGCCCCAGTACTTTATAAAGTGACCACAGTAGTCTGTGGCTGGTCCAGCCCCCCCATACTGTATATAGTGGTACTGTATAGTGACACTGTTTACCCCCCCCCCCCCCCCCCACCCCCCCATGCTGTAGTAACAAGGTCTGTAATTTGCTGGTTCTACAAACATACAAACACACACACATACATGCATAAATACACACACAGTCACATACACACACACACACATACATGCATAAATACACACAGTCAGATACATATATACATACACACATACACGCACACACACACACACATACATGCATAAATACACACACAGTCACATACATACATACACACATACACACACACACACACATACATGCATAAATACAAACACAGTCACATACATACATATTCCCATACACACACATACATGCATAAATACACACACAGTCACATACATACATACATACACACATACTCACACACACATACATGCATAAATACACACACAGTCACATACATACATACACATATACTCACACACACATACATACATGCATAAATGCACACACAGTCACATACATACATACACACATACTCACACACACACACACATACACGCATAAATGCACACACAGTCAAATACACACACAAACATACATGCATAAATACACACACAGTCACATACATACATATACACATACATGCATAAATACACACACAGTCACATACATACATACACACATACACACACATACATGCATAAATACACACACAGTCACACACATACTCACACACACACATGCATAAATACACACGCAGTCACATACATACATACATACACACATACTCATACACATACATACATGCATAAATGCACACACAGTCACATACACACACAAACATACATAAATGCACACACAGTCACATGCATACATACACACATACTCACACACACATACATGCATAAATGCACACACAGTCACATACACACACAAACATACATAAATACACACACAGTCACATACACACATACACACATACACACACACGTAAACACCAATGGGTAAAACAGAAACACTAACCCCTGTAGTCAGAGACACTAGTGAGGCACCATGTCACACTCACATGATATCAGTGCAGGCAGTGGCAGGTCAACATTTTTTATTGGAAAAAAATATTATTATTATTTTTTTTTTTAATTGCGACCCCTGCACCCCCTGTAGTTTCACCCCTGCCTTTACAATTTAATGCTAGATTGGATGTTTTAGCACGTCTCTTCCCTCCAGCAACAGCTGCAAATGTATACACTGGTATTCTCTTGTTATATGAATGGCTACAGCGCTTCATGGCTTCCCGACTGGTCTCTTACAACGTTTTAGACTAAAAGTGACTAATAAGTCAAATAAGAGTAAATAGATTTCTACAGCTAAAGCCTTTATTTCTTACATTATTAAATTCAAAAATTAAAGTTATAGGGACAGAAAGAAGCAAAAAAGATAAAGTTATATTGTGTTAGAACATTGCATTGTGCCTGTAAAGGGGTTAAACACATAATTAAAGGAGCACTGCACTCTGAGGGACTTTGTCTGCACTGTAGTGCTTCTCCAGAGACTGCAATACTTATGCCCAAATGTGCACACTTTGTTTACATATTTTATTAATTTGTTTGCGCTAAACTTACATGATTATTAATAAAATCCTTAGAATCAAAAACTACAATTAAAGGGACAGTATATCATATATGTAGAATTCTGCTCAGTGCTGTTACACAGAGAGGAGTTACGCAAGGCAGCTTCTGTTAGTGTATGTAGGTGCCACATCTCAGAGCAACCTATACCATGCTCTTCTGTCCAACCCATACCAGGGCCCACTTAAGTATGCTTTTCAACAAAGCATAGCGGGAGAGCAAAGCACATGCTCTATCTCACTGGTTTTCAAACCTGTCTTAAGACCTCCCTAACAAGCCAGATTTTGTGGCTATCTTAACTGAAGCACAGGTGAAATAATCAGCTGATTAGTAAACATGGTTACTTTACCTGCCCTCATCCAAGGTAATCCTGAAAACCTGCAAAACAAAATGAGAAGCAGTCTGCCAGGAACGAACAGCAGCATCAATAGCTTGTTCTATGGCCCGGTTGCCACCTGGTAGTAGCTTCTTTCTGCCCAATTGTGCTTTTCACAGAGGAAAACTTTCCTGTAGTATATCAGTCTGATCCCGCCGACATGGTCAGTCCAGCCCCGAAATACCAGGCAATTCTCCTCTGAACAAGGAACATGACAACCCCAGACGATCGTTTCGGCCTCCTTTGGGCCTCGTCAGTAAGGTGCAGCCATATCCCTCTAAGCACATTGGGCAAGGAGTCCACGTCTGGTTTCCCCCATCACCCATAGGGAGACTATCCCAAGGGTCATATTTACATATGCAAAACAAAATGAGAAGCAGTCTGCCAGGAACGAACAGCAGCATCAATAGCTTGTTCTATGGCCCGGTTGCCACCTGGTAGTAGCTTCTTTCTGCCCAATTGTGCTTTTCACAGAGGAAAACTTTCCTGTAGTATATCAGTCTGATCCCGCCGACATGGTCAGTCCAGCCCCGAAATACCAGGCAATTCTCCTCTGAACAAGGAACATGACAACCCCAGACGATCGTTTCGGCCTCCTTTGGGCCTCGTCAGTAAGGTGCAGCCATATCCCTCTAAGCACATTGGGCAAGGAGTCCACGTCTGGTTTCCCCCATCACCCATAGGGAGACTATCCCAAGGGTCATATTTACATATGCAAAACAAAATGAGAAGCAGTCTGCCAGGAACGAACAGCAGCATCAATAGCTTGTTCTATGGCCCGGTTGCCACCTGGTAGTAGCTTCTTTCTGCCCAATTGTGCTTTTCACAGAGGCCCATAGGAGGCCGAAACGATCGTCTGGGGTTGTCATGTTCCTTGTTCAGAGGAGAATTGCCTGGTATTTCGGGGCTGGACTGACCTTAATTGGCAGGATCAGACTGATATACTTCAGGAAAGTTTTCTTCTGTGAAAAGCACACTGGTCTAAAAGAGGCTGCTTCCGGGTGGTAAATCGCCATAGAACAAGCCACTGAGCTGTTGTTCGTTCCTGGTAGAGCGCTTCTCTCTTTGTATGCAAATTATTATGACCCTGGGGAAGTCTCCCTATGGGTGATGGGGGAAACCAGACGTGGACTCCTTGCCCAGTGTGCTTAGAGGAATGTGGCTGCACCTCACTGACGAGGCCCATAGGAGGCCGAAACGATCGTCTGGGGTTGTCATGTTCCTTGTTCAGAGGAGAATTGCCTGGTATTTCGGGGCTGGACTGACCTTAATTGGCAGGATCAGACTGATATACTTCAGGAAAGTTTTCTTCTGTGAAAAGCACACTGGTCTAAAAGAGGCTGCTTCCGGGTGGTAAATCGCCATAGAACAAGCCACTGAGCTGTTGTTCGTTCCTGGTAGAGCGCTTCTCTCTTTGTATGCAAATTATTATGACCCTGGGGAAGTCTCCCTATGGGTGATGGGGGAAACCAGACGTGGACTCCTTGCCCAGTGTGCTTAGAGGAATGTGGCTGCACCTCACTGACGAGGCCCATAGGAGGCCGAAACGATCGTCTGGGGTTGTCATGTTCCTTGTTCAGAGGAGAATTGCCTGGTATTTCGGGGCTGGACTGACCTTAATTGGCAGGATCAGACTGATATACTTCAGGAAAGTTTTCTTCTGTGAAAAGCACACTGGTCTAAAAGAGGCTGCTTCCGGGTGGTAAATCGCCATAGAACAAGCCACTGAGCTGTTGTTCGTTCCTGGTAGAGCGCTTCTCTCTTTGTATGCAAATTATTATGACCCTGGGGAAGTCTCCCTATGGGTGATGGGGGAAACCAGACGTGGACTCCTTGCCCAGTGTGCTTAGAGGAATGTGGCTGCACCTCACTGACGAGGCCCATAGGAGGCCGAAACGATCGTCTGGGGTTGTCATGTTCCTTGTTCAGAGGAGAATTGCCTGGTATTTCGGGGCTGGACTGACCTTAATTGGCAGGATCAGACTGATATACTTCAGGAAAGTTTTCTTCTGTGAAAAGCACACTGGTCTAAAAGAGGCTGCTTCCGGGTGGTAAATCGCCATAGAACAAGCCACTGAGCTGTTGTTCGTTCCTGGTAGAGCGCTTCTCTCTTTGTATGCAAATTATTATGACCCTGGGGAAGTCTCCCTATGGGTGATGGGGGAAACCAGACGTGGACTCCTTGCCCAGTGTGCTTAGAGGAATGTGGCTGCACCTCACTGACGAGGCCCATAGGAGGCCGAAACGATCGTCTGGGGTTGTCATGTTCCTTGTTCAGAGGAGAATTGCCTGGTATTTCGGGGCTGGACTGACCTTAATTGGCAGGATCAGACTGATATACTTCAGGAAAGTTTTCTTCTGTGAAAAGCACACTGGTCTAAAAGAGGCTGCTTCCGGGTGGTAAATCGCCATAGAACAAGCCACTGAGCTGTTGTTCGTTCCTGGTAGAGCGCTTCTCTCTTTGTATGCAAATTATTATGACCCTGGGGAAGTCTCCCTATGGGTGATGGGGGAAACCAGACGTGGACTCCTTGCCCAGTGTGCTTAGAGGAATGTGGCTGCACCTCACTGACGAGGCCCATAGGAGGCCGAAACGATCGTCTGGGGTTGTCATGTTCCTTGTTCAGAGGAGAATTGCCTGGTATTTCGGGGCTGGACTGACCTTAATTGGCAGGATCAGACTGATATACTTCAGGAAAGTTTTCTTCTGTGAAAAGCACACTGGTCTAAAAGAGGCTGCTTCCGGGTGGTAAATCGCCATAGAACAAGCCACTGAGCTGTTGTTCGTTCCTGGTAGAGCGCTTCTCTCTTTGTATGCAAATTATTATGACCCTGGGGAAGTCTCCCTATGGGTGATGGGGGAAACCAGACGTGGACTCCTTGCCCAGTGTGCTTAGAGGAATGTGGCTGCACCTCACTGACGAGGCCCATAGGAGGCCGAAACGATCGTCTGGGGTTGTCATGTTCCTTGTTCAGAGGAGAATTGCCTGGTATTTCGGGGCTGGACTGACCTTAATTGGCAGGATCAGACTGATATACTTCAGGAAAGTTTTCTTCTGTGAAAAGCACACTGGTCTAAAAGAGGCTGCTTCCGGGTGGTAAATCGCCATAGAACAAGCCACTGAGCTGTTGTTCGTTCCTGGTAGAGCGCTTCTCTCTTTGTATGCAAATTATTATGACCCTGGGGAAGTCTCCCTATGGGTGATGGGGGAAACCAGACGTGGACTCCTTGCCCAGTGTGCTTAGAGGAATGTGGCTGCACCTCACTGACGAGGCCCATAGGAGGCCGAAACGATCGTCTGGGGTTGTCATGTTCCTTGTTCAGAGGAGAATTGCCTGGTATTTCGGGGCTGGACTGACCTTAATTGGCAGGATCAGACTGATATACTTCAGGAAAGTTTTCTTCTGTGAAAAGCACACTGGTCTAAAAGAGGCTGCTTCCGGGTGGTAAATCGCCATAGAACAAGCCACTGAGCTGTTGTTCGTTCCTGGTAGAGCGCTTCTCTCTTTGTATGCAAATTATTATGACCCTGGGGAAGTCTCCCTATGGGTGATGGGGGAAACCAGACGTGGACTCCTTGCCCAGTGTGCTTAGAGGAATGTGGCTGCACCTCACTGACGAGGCCCATAGGAGGCCGAAACGATCGTCTGGGGTTGTCATGTTCCTTGTTCAGAGGAGAATTGCCTGGTATTTCGGGGCTGGACTGACCTTAATTGGCAGGATCAGACTGATATACTTCAGGAAAGTTTTCTTCTGTGAAAAGCACACTGGTCTAAAAGAGGCTGCTTCCGGGTGGTAAATCGCCATAGAACAAGCCACTGAGCTGTTGTTCGTTCCTGGTAGAGCGCTTCTCTCTTTGTATGCAAATTATTATGACCCTGGGGAAGTCTCCCTATGGGTGATGGGGGAAACCAGACGTGGACTCCTTGCCCAGTGTGCTTAGAGGAATGTGGCTGCACCTCACTGACGAGGCCCATAGGAGGCCGAAACGATCGTCTGGGGTTGTCATGTTCCTTGTTCAGAGGAGAATTGCCTGGTATTTCGGGGCTGGACTGACCTTAATTGGCAGGATCAGACTGATATACTTCAGGAAAGTTTTCTTCTGTGAAAAGCACACTGGTCTAAAAGAGGCTGCTTCCGGGTGGTAAATCGCCATAGAACAAGCCACTGAGCTGTTGTTCGTTCCTGGTAGAGCGCTTCTCTCTTTGTATGCAAATCCTGAAAACCTGGCCTGCTGGGGAGGCCTAAGTACAGGTTTAATAACCAGTGGTCTACCTCATTCATAAAAGTTAAATTTTATCTTCCGTGTCCCAATAGGGTTTATCCGCTCAGTGTAATGTATGCTTAATGCCAATAAGTACTTGTTAATTACATTCTTGGCTAATTAATTAATCCATTAACCTAAGTCATTTAGATTTTTAAAACAAACATTCAGAGTAGCACATATGAGAGAATAGTTCATTTGTGGGAAAAAATATTTGAATAACACATCAGTATTTTTTTCACAAGTACAGACCTGATGTGTGGTAACAAGTTTACAAATATCATTAATGCTAACTGAAAATAAGCGAGGCAGTGCCGCTTCTGATCCCTATTTCTACCAAAAGAACAAATCTGTAGGGTTATTTTTTATTTCATCACTTGATAACAGCGACATTCTCTGTATGTCACCTGTCTCAAATGGCTTCAGTGCAGGTCTCACCGACAGAGAGGAGACTGAGCTATTTCTGCATTCTTCACTGTCTGAGTAATGCACAAATAGAGCAGTCTTGCCATTGTCAGTAACACGCTATTAAAGGGACCTTCCGCTATTAGCATGCTATTGTATGCACATCAAGGAATTAAATTGTCAGTAACACGCTATTAAAGGGACCTTCCGCTATTAGCATGCTATTGTATGCACATCAAGGAATTACATTGTCAGTAACACGCTATTAAAGGGACCTTCCGCTATTAGCATGCTATTGTATGCACATCAAGGAATTACATTGTCAGTAACACGCTATTAAAGGGACCTTCCGCTATTAGCATGCTATTGTATGCACATCAAGGAATTACATTGTCAGTAACACGCTATTGTATGCACATCAAGGAATTACATTGTCAGTAACACGCTATTGTATGCACATCAAGGAATTACATTGTCAGTAACACGCTATTAAAGGGACCTTCCGCTATTAACACGCTATTGTATGTACATCAAGGAATTACATTGTCAGTAACACGCTATTAAAGGGACCTTCCGCTATTAACACGCTATTGTATGCACATCAAGGAATTACATTGTCAGTAACACGCTATTAAAGGGACATTCCGCTATTAGCATGCTATTGTATGCACATCAAGGAATTACATTGTCAGTAACACGCTATTAAAGGGACCTTCCGCTATTAACACGCTATTGTATGCACATCAAGGAATTACATTGTCAGTAACACGCTATTAAAGGGACCTTCCGCTATTAACACGCTATTGTATGCACATCAAGGAATTACATTGTCAGTAACACGCTATTAAAGGGACCTTCCGCTATTAACACGCTATTGTATGCACATCAAGGAATTACATTGTCAGTAACACGCTATTAAAGGGACCTTCCGCTATTAACACGCTATTGTATGCACATCAAGGAATTACACTGTCAGTAACACGCTATTAAAGGGACATTCCGCTATTAACACGCTATTGTATGCACATCAAGGAATTACATTGTCAGTAACACGCTATTAAAGGGACCTTCCGCTATTAACACACTATTGTATGCACATCAAGGAATTACATTGTCAGTATCACGCTATTAAAGGGACCTTCCGCTATTAACACGCTATTATATGCACATCAAGGAATTACATTGTCAGTAACACGCTATTAAAGGGACCTTCCGCTATTAACACGCTATTATATGCACATCAAGGAATTACATTGTCAGTAACACGCTATTAAAGGGACCTTCCGCTATTAACACGCTATTATATGCACATCAAGGAATTACATTGTCAGTAACACGCTATTAAAGGGACCTTCCACTATTAACACGCTATTGTATGCACATCAAGGAATTACATTGTCAGTAACACGCTATTGTATGCACATCAAGGAATTACATTGTCAGTAACACGCTATTAAAGGGACCGTCCGCTATTAACACGCTATTATATGCACATCAAGGAATTACATTGTCAGTAACACGCTATTAAAGGGACCTTCCGCTATTAACACGCTATTGTATGCACATCAAGGAATTACATTGTCAGTAACACGCTATTGTATGCACATCAAGGAATTACATTGTCAGTAACACGCTATTAAAGGGACATTCCGCTATTAACACGCTATTGTATGCACATCAAGGAATTACATTGTCAGTAACACGCTATTAAAGGGACCTTCCGCTATTAACACGCTATTGTATGCACATCAAGGAATTACATTGTCAGTAACACGCTATTAGCATGCTATTGTATGCACATCAAGGAATTACATTGTCAGTAACACGCTATTAAAGGGACCTTCCACTGTTAACACGCTATTGTATGCACATCAAGGAATTACATTGTCAGTAACACGCTATTAAAGGGACATTCCGCTATTAACACGTTATTGTATGCACATCAAGGAATTACATTGTCAGTAACACGCTATTAAAGGGACCTTCCGCTATTAACATGCTATTGTATGCACATCAAGGAATTACATTGTCAGTAACACGCTATTAAAGGGACCTTCCACTGTTAACACGCTATTGTATGCACATCAAGGAATTACATTGTCAGTAACACGCTATTAAAGGGACCTTCCACTGTTAACACACTATTATATGCACATCAAGGAATTACATTGTCAGTAACACGCTATTAAAGGGACCCTTCCGCTATTAGCATGCTATTGTATGCACATCAAGGAATTACATTGTCAGTAACACGCTATTAAAGGGACATTCCGCTATTAACACGTTATTGTATGCACATCAAGGAATTACATTGTCAGTAACACGCTATTAAAGGGACCTTCCGCTATTAACACGCTATTGTATGCACATCAAGGAATTACATTGTCAGTAACACACTATTGTATGCACATCAAGGAATTACATTGTCAGTAACACGCTATTGTATGCACATCAAGGAATTACATTGTCAGTAACACGCTATTAATGGGACCTTCCGCTATTAACACGCTATTGTATGCACATCAAGGAATTACATTGTCAGTAACACGCTATTAAAGGGACCTTCCGCTATTAGCATGCTATTGTATGCACATCAAGGAATTACATTGTCAGTAACACGCTATTAAAGGGACATTCCGCTATTAACACGCTATTGTATGCACATCAAGGAATTACATTGTCAGTAACACCCTATTAAAGGGACCTTCCGCTATTAACACACTATTGTATGCACATCAAGGAATTACATTGTCAGTAACACGCTATTAAAGGGACCTTCCGCTATTAACACGCTATTATATGCACATCAAGGAATTACATTGTCAGTAACACGCTATTAAAGGGACCTTCCGCTATTAACACGCTATTATATGCACATCAAGGAATTACATTGTCAGTAACACCCTATTAAAGGGACCTTCCGCTATTAACACGCTATTGTATGCACATCAAGGAATTACATTGTCAGTAACACGCTATTGTATGCACATCAAGGAATTACATTGTCAGTAACACGCTATTAAAAGGGACCTTCCGCTATTAACACGCTATTATATGCACATCAAGGAATTACATTGTCAGTAACACGCTATTGTATGCACATCAAGGAATTACATTGTCAGTAACACGCTATTAAAGGGACATTCCGCTATTAACACGCTATTGTATGCACATCAAGGAATTACATTGTCAGTAACACGCTATTAAAGGGACCTTCCACTGTTAACACGCTATTGTATGCACATCAAGGAATTACATTGTCAGTAACACGCTATTAAAGGGACCTTCCACTGTTAACACACTATTATATGCACATCAAGGAATTACATTGTCAGTAACACGCTATTAAAGGGACCCTTCCGCTATTAGCATGCTATTGTATGCACATCAAGGAATTACATTGTCAGTAACACGCTATTAAAGGGACATTCCGCTATTAACACGTTATTGTATGCACATCAAGGAATTACATTGTCAGTAACACGCTATTAAAGGGACCTTCCGCTATTAACACACTATTATATGCACATCAAGGAATTACATTGTCAGTAACACGCTATTAAAGGGACCTTCCGCTATTAACACGCTATTGTATGCACATCAAGGAATTACATTGTCAGTAACACACTATTGTATGCACATCAAGGAATTACATTGTCAGTAACACGCTATTGTATGCACATCAAGGAATTACATTGTCAGTAACACGCTATTAATGGGACCTTCCGCTATTAACACGCTATTGTATGCACATCAAGGAATTACATTGTCAGTAACACGCTATTAAAGGGACCTTCCGCTATTAGCATGCTATTGTATGCACATCAAGGAATTACATTGTCAGTAACACGCTATTAAAGGGACATTCCGCTATTAACACGCTATTGTATGCACATCAAGGAATTACATTGTCAGTAACACCCTATTAAAGGGACCTTCCGCTATTAACACACTATTGTATGCACATCAAGGAATTACATTGTCAGTAACACGCTATTAAAGGGACCTTCCGCTATTAACACGCTATTATATGCACATCAAGGAATTACATTGTCAGTAACACGCTATTAAAGGGACCTTCCGCTATTAACACGCTATTATATGCACATCAAGGAATTACATTGTCAGTAACACCCTATTAAAGGGACCTTCCGCTATTAACACGCTATTGTATGCACATCAAGGAATTACATTGTCAGTAACACGCTATTGTATGCACATCAAGGAATTACATTGTCAGTAACACGCTATTAAAGGGACATTCCGCTATTAACACGCTATTGTATGCACATCAAGGAATTACATTGTCAGTAACACGCTATTGTATGCACATCAAGGAATAACATTGTCAGTAACACGCTATTAAAGGGACCTTCCGCTATTAAGAAAAAGCAACAAGAAAGAGGCGCCAATGGTGCAGGTCAATGGAGATTTTTGGTATAACAAACATGTGCGAACACTAGGTACTCACAATATAAGAAGGCACTCAGTTGTGCCAGTGGACACAGGCTGGGTTTTAACAGCAATCCAGCTGGCTGAACTGGGAGGCAGCTCTCTATCAGCATCCAGTGGAAGGAAATCTAAAAAGTAAAAGCAGGAATAGAGGCGCCAATGGTGCAGGTAAATGGTGGTACAGGTATCACTAATAGCCCAGTGTACACAGGGTACTCACATTTATGGAAGGCACTCACTTGTACCTATAGAGGCAGGCTGGATTTTAGCAGCAATCCAGCTAGCTGATCCAGGGTGAGCTGGCTGGTTCGTGGGTGTTTAGAGTATTGGTACTCTAAAGTAGCATAGCAGGGCGGTACCATATATAACACTGAGAGTGGATTTATATAAAATAAATGAATTTATTTAAAACATATAAAAAGGTTTACCACTCAAAGAATATAATTGGTACATCAGGAATACATGCGACGCGTTTCTCAGTTAAAAACTGTTTCCTCAGGCATGTTTTTACACAGATATTTACTCCTTATATAGGGCTATGCTACTAAACAACACCCACAGCCCACCCCCAACAATTGACATGACACAGACCAATCAGTGTCCCTCATTCAAAATGTTTCCACCCCTGGGGTGATATGAGCACCTAAATACTTGGAGAGGGATGTATTTACTTGTAAAATATATAGACGCCCTTGCTACTTCCTAAATTTTGTATATATGTGTGTAAATATTTCGTAGTGGCATGGTATTTTAGTGGCCGATATTTGATGGTAACTAATGTTCGTCAATACTGTGTTCTAATTGGATGTCCCAGCCGTCAATCATCCTGTATTAGTCGGACCTGTGCTACTCGCTTCTGATTCGTCTATTTAGCCGTCAATACTGTGTTCTAATTGGATGTCCCAGCCGTCAATCATCATGTATTAGTCGAACCTGTGCTACTCGCTTATGATTCGTCTATGTAGCCGTCAGTCAAAGATTCTGGTCACTTGTTGCTAGTAAGTGTGGTGTCCAATGGATAGGCTAATTTCAGGCGTGCCCCCATTTTGCTGTCCTCAATAGTACACTACAGTGTGCGCCCATCGAGGGAATCTTATTGGTTACTACGTAATGTTTGTAACCGGTGTATCCCATTGGTTCTAATGCAGGTTGTTGTATTGAACAGGGATCATTATTGGTCAGCGGGTAATGTCAACAAAGAGCCCTATTGGTCAGCGGGTAATGTCCACAAAGAGCCCTATTGGTTAGTGCCCCGGAAAATATCGGTATCTATAAAATGATATTGTTAGATCTGTGAATGGATCTGAATATATATAAATGCAAAAAGAGTGAATAATCTAATGATCAACGTTATTTAAGCAGTGATCGTATAAATAAATAGCGCAATAAATTTGCTGAAGTTAAGTTAATTTAATAAGTGATATGTGTGTGAAAAAAAAAAAGAAGAAAAGATTAAGTGAAAATATTTTTTGGCACATTATTTGTGCATCCATAACATCGATGAATACCGATGGTTGTAATTGAGGTATAAGTGATACGTGAACCTCATAATCATATATGTATGGTCACCATTTAATTCATAAAACGCCTACAATCAGATTAGAATCTATGTGATGTAAAGACCCATAGTGGGTTGTGCTAGTGTAATTAAATCTTACATATGAAGATGCTAGTGTTCTATTAAAAGGTAATAATGTGTAAATGAAAGTGATCATTTTTGTATGAATATAGTGCATCAATACGAGCCTATTGTTTGGTCAGTAAAACATAAACACTGTAAGTGTAAATTATATTAATATGATGCATTTATCAGATCACACGTATCCAGTCTATGAGTCATGAGGTATATTAATATGATACATTTATCCAATCTAAACAGGGGCTACACCAAATATCTCAGGTGTCAAGTCTGTGGGTCAGAGGGCTCTAAGTCTACTGAGATGACCCCCTATCTCGGGCAATCTCCCCTACAGCAGGGTGGAAAAACTGGTTGTTGGTACTACACTATTTCTATCTTTATTATGATAGATGTAAAATGACCCTCTACCATAATATTAAACAAATGCCATAGAATCTATAACTTCATTTAGCCCTGTGGGGAAGAGTGTTTGGAATTTAAAAATCCAGTATGTTTCCCTTTGTCTCAGACGCGTGAATCTATTATAATGATGACTGTTGGGGATACTCTCCAAAGGTGTAATGCTGAATTGGCATTTGCCTATCCTACTTTTAATGCAATAGTGCCTTGATACACTATGTTTGGGTGAACGTTTGATTATGTTCCGTTTGTGTTCCCCCCACCTTAGTCGTATCTTCCTAGAAGTGCGTCCAATATACTGGACCCCACATGCACAAGTGAGTGCATAGATTACATACCCAGAGTTACATGTCAAATGTTCTCTGATCTGGTGTTCTTCCCCTGTTGCATGTGATATTATGGATTTTCTTCCGTGTGTGATGGACTTACACATATGGCACCGTGTGTGTCCACATCTATAAGTTCCAATATTGTTATTAGTATTCCCATTTATGTGATCGTAGCTTCTAGGCCCTTTTCTATTGCATTTAAAGTGTTTCTTTGTCATAACTACCTTACTAGGTGCTAATTTTTGTTTCAAGGTTGGCGCCCTCCTATACACTATCTTAGGTAAGGGGGCCAGCACTTTTTTTAGTACGGGGTCTCTAAGCAAAATGTGCCAATGTTTCTTTATAATTCTATTAACTGCTTTAAAGTTGGAATTATATTGTGTGACGAATAGAGGTTGTCCCTGATGGCCTGTGTTTTCTGTCCCTTTTTTTGTCTTGCAGGATAATAGCGAATTTCTATCTAGGGATCTTGCTCTGTTATAGCCATATTCTATTAGGCCCTTAGGATAGCCTTTTTCCCTAAATCTGTCCTTCAATATAACAGACTGTTCATCATACATATTAATAGAACTACAATTACGCCTAATGCGGCAAAATTGACTGTAAGGAATATTAATTTTCCAGTTGTTGTAGTGGTTACTGGAATAATGAAGGAAATTATTACAGTCTACTGACTTGAAGTAAGTAGAAGTGCAAACAGTACCATTGGGCCCCCACGAAATCAATAGATCCAAAAATTCTATTGTTTGTATCTGTATATTGGATGTGAAGTCTATACCCATAGTGTTGTTATTTAGGAAGTTTACAAATTCTTGCGCTTCTCCAATAGAGCCTTCAAAAATGAATAATAGATCATCTATGTAACGGCCATAGAACACCAGATTGCCCCTCCACTTTGTGTTATAGATGTAAGTTTCTTCGAAAATCCCCATGAAGAGATTGGCAAAGCTAGGGGCAAATCTGGTGCCCATGGCCGTTCCCTTTGTCTGTAAGTAAAACTGATCCAAAAATTGAAAGTAGTTATGTTTAAGTATGATATCTATCAAAGTAATAAGATATTCTTTTTGTTTATCAGGCATGTATATGTCTCTATTCAAAAAAATCGAGGTCGTTTTTAACCCCCATTCATGTGAGATATTGGAATATAAGGCTCCTACATCGCAGGATAGCCATATATAATTGTTTTTATACTGTATATTTACAAGTTTTTGTAACAGATCTGTAGTGTCTTTAATGAATGAAGGGAGGTGTTGGACATATTTTTGCAAGAACGTGTCTACGTATTCGCTTAGCCTATCAGTTATGCTGTTAATGCCCGCTATAATGGGACGTCCCGGTGGTTTAAGGGCATCTTTATGCAATTTTGGGAGATGGTAGTAGTAGGGTATACTAGGGTGGTCTGGAATTAAGTATCTTTTTTCTTTCTTGCTTAGAATACCCATTTTACTACCATCCTCCAAAATTTGAACAAGTTTTTTAGAAAATATTGATGTAGGGTCCTGGGCTAATTTCCTATAATAATTGGTATCATGAATTATACGTTCTGCTTCTCCAGTGTAATCAGAATAATTCTGGATAACCAGAGCCCCACCCTTAATCTGGCCAAATGAGGAGAAAGCCCTTAGACGTCTGACGGGTGACAAAAATATTGTCATCCGACAGGCCGATAAGGGTGGGGCTCTGGTTATCCAGAATTATTCTGATTACACTGGAGAAGCAGAACGTATAATTCATGATACCAATTATTATAGGAAATTAGCCCAGGACCCTACATCAATATTTTCTAAAAAACTTGTTCAAATTTTGGAGGATGGTAGTAAAATGGGTATTCTAAGCAAGAAAGAAAAAAGATACTTAATTCCAGACCACCCTAGTATACCCTACTACTACCATCTCCCAAAATTGCATAAAGATGCCCTTAAACCACCGGGACGTCCCATTATAGCGGGCATTAACAGCATAACTGATAGGCTAAGCGAATACGTAGACACGTTCTTGCAAAAATATGTCCAACACCTCCCTTCATTCATTAAAGACACTACAGATCTGTTACAAAAACTTGTAAATATACAGTATAAAAACAATTATATATGGCTATCCTGCGATGTAGGAGCCTTATATTCCAATATCTCACATGAATGGGGGTTAAAAACGACCTCGATTTTTTTGAATAGAGACATATACATGCCTGATAAACAAAAAGAATATCTTATTACTTTGATAGATTTCATACTTAAACATAACTACTTTCAATTTTTGGATCAGTTTTACTTACAGACAAAGGGAACGGCCATGGGCACCAGATTTGCCCCTAGCTTTGCCAATCTCTTCATGGGGATTTTCGAAGAAACTTACATCTATAATACAAAGTGGAGGGGCAATCTGGTGTTCTATGGCCGTTACATAGATGATCTATTATTCATTTTTGAAGGCTCTATTGGAGAAGCGCAAGAATTTGTAAACTTCCTAAATAACAACACTATGGGTATAGACTTCACATCCAATATACAGATACAAACAATAGAATTTTTGGATCTATTGATTTCGTGGGGGCCCAATGGTACTGTTTGCACTTCTACTTACTTCAAGTCAGTAGACTGTAATAATTTCCTTCATTATTCCAGTAACCACTATAATAACTGGAAAATTAATATTCCTTACAGTCAATTTTGCCGCATTAGGCGTAATTGTAGTTCTATTAATATGTATGATGAACAGTCTGTTATATTGAAGGACAGATTTAGGGAAAAAGGCTATCCTAAGGGCCTAATAGAATATGGCTATAACAGAGCAAGATCCCTAGATAGAAATTCGCTATTATCCTGCAAGACAAAAAAAGGGACAGAAAACACAGGCCATCAGGGACAACCTCTATTCGTCACACAATATAATTCCAACTTTAAAGCAGTTAATAGAATTATAAAGAAACATTGGCACATTTTGCTTAGAGACCCCGTACTAAAAAAAGTGCTGGCCCCCTTACCTAAGATAGTGTATAGGAGGGCGCCAACCTTGAAACAAAAATTAGCACCTAGTAAGGTAGTTATGACAAAGAAACACTTTAAATGCAATAGAAAAGGGCCTAGAAGCTACGATCACATAAATGGGAATACTAATAACAATATTGGAACTTATAGATGTGGACACACACGGTGCCATATGTGTAAGTCCATCACACACGGAAGAAAATCCATAATATCACATGCAACAGGGGAAGAACACCAGATCAGAGAACATTTGACATGTAACTCTGGGTATGTAATCTATGCACTCACTTGTGCATGTGGGGTCCAGTATATTGGACGCACTTCTAGGAAGATACGACTAAGGTGGGGGGAACACAAACGGAACATAATCAAACGTTCACCCAAACATAGTGTATCAAGGCACTATTGCATTAAAAGTAGGATAGGCAAATGCCAATTCAGCATTACACCTTTGGAGAGTATCCCCAACAGTCATCATTATAATAGATTCACGCGTCTGAGACAAAGGGAAACATACTGGATTTTTAAATTCCAAACACTCTTCCCCACAGGGCTAAATGAAGTTATAGATTCTATGGCATTTGTTTAATATTATGGTAGAGGGTCATTTTACATCTATCATAATAAAGATAGAAATAGTGTAGTACCAACAACCAGTTTTTCCACCCTGCTGTAGGGGAGATCGCCCGAGATAGGGGGTCATCTCAGTAGACTTAGAGCCCTCTGACCCACAGACTTGACACCTGAGATATTTGGTGTAGCCCCTGTTTAGATTGGATAAATGTATCATATTAATATACCTCATGACTCATAGACTGGATACGTGTGATCTGATAAATGCATCATATTAATATAATTTACACTTACAGTGTTTATGTTTTACTGACCAAACAATAGGCTCGTATTGATGCACTATATTCATACAAAAATGATCACTTTCATTTACACATTATTACCTTTTAATAGAACACTAGCATCTTCATATGTAAGATTTAATTACACTAGCACAACCCACTATGGGTCTTTACATCACATAGATTCTAATCTGATTGTAGGCGTTTTATGAATTAAATGGTGACCATACATATATGATTATGAGGTTCACGTATCACTTATACCTCAATTACAACCATCGGTATTCATCGATGTTATGGATGCACAAATAATGTGCCAAAAAATATTTTCACTTAATCTTTTCTTCTTTTTTTTTTTCACACACATATCACTTATTAAATTAACTTAACTTCAGCAAATTTATTGCGCTATTTATTTATACGATCACTGCTTAAATAACGTTGATCATTAGATTATTCACTCTTTTTGCATTTATATATATTCAGATCCATTCACAGATCTAACAATATCATTTTATAGATACCGATATTTTCCGGGGCACTAACCAATAGGGCTCTTTGTGGACATTACCCGCTGACCAATAGGGCTCTTTGTTGACATTACCCGCTGACCAATAATGATCCCTGTTCAATACAACAACCTGCATTAGAACCAATGGGATACACCGGTTACAAACATTACGTAGTAACCAATAAGATTCCCTCGATGGGCGCACACTGTAGTGTACTATTGAGGACAGCAAAATGGGGGCACGCCTGAAATTAGCCTATCCATTGGACACCACACTTACTAGCAACAAGTGACCAGAATCTTTGACTGACGGCTACATAGACGAATCATAAGCGAGTAGCACAGGTTCGACTAATACATGATGATTGACGGCTGGGACATCCAATTAGAACACAGTATTGACGGCTAAATAGACGAATCAGAAGCGAGTAGCACAGGTCCGACTAATACAGGATGATTGACGGCTGGGACATCCAATTAGAACACAGTATTGACGAACATTAGTTACCATCAAATATCGGCCACTAAAATACCATGCCACTACGAAATATTTACACACATATATACAAAATTTAGGAAGTAGCAAGGGCGTCTATATATTTTACAAGTAAATACATCCCTCTCCAAGTATTTAGGTGCTCATATCACCCCAGGGGTGGAAACATTTTGAATGAGGGACACTGATTGGTCTGTGTCATGTCAATTGTTGGGGGTGGGCTGTGGGTGTTGTTTAGTAGCATAGCCCTATATAAGGAGTAAATATCTGTGTAAAAACATGCCTGAGGAAACAGTTTTTAACTGAGAAACGCGTCGCATGTATTCCTGATGTACCAATTATATTCTTTGAGTGGTAAACCTTTTTATATGTTTTAAATAAATTCATTTATTTTATATAAATCCACTCTCAGTGTTATATATGGTACCGCCCTGCTATGCTACTTTAGAGTACCAATACTCTAAACACCCACGAACCAGCCAGCTCACCCTGGATCAGCTAGCTGGATTGCTGCTAAAATCCAGCCTGCCTCTATAGGTACAAGTGAGTGCCTTCCATAAATGTGAGTACCCTGTGTACACTGGGCTATTAGTGATACCTGTACCACCATTTACCTGCACCATTGGCGCCTCTATTCCTGCTTTTACTTTTTAGATTACCTTCCGCTATTAACACGCTATTATATGCACATCAAGGAATTACATTGTCAGTAACACGCTATTAGCATGCTATTGTATGCACATCAAAGAATTACATTGTCAGTAACACGCTATTAAAGGGACCTTCCACTGTTAACACGCTATTGTATGCACATCAAGGAATTACATTGTCAGTAACACGCTATTAAAGGGACATTCCGCTATTAACACGCTATTGTATGCACATCAAGGAATTACATTGTCAGTAACACGCTATTAAAGGGACCTTCCGCTATTAACACGCTATTGTATGCACATCAAGGAATTACATTGTCAGTAACACGCTATTAGCATGCTATTGTATGCACATCAAGGAATTGCATTGTCAGTAACACGCTATTAAAGGGACCTTCCACTGTTAACACGCTATTGTATGCACATCAAGGAATTACATTGTCAGTAACACGCTATTAAAGGGACATTCCGCTATTAACACGCTATTGTATGCACATCAAGGAATTACATTGTCAGTAACATGCTATTAAAGGGACCTTCCGCTATTAACACGCTATTGTATGCACATCAAGGAATTACATTGTCAGTAACACGCTATTAAAGGGACCTTCCACTGTTAACACGCTATTGTATGCACATCAAGGAATTACATTGTCAGTAACACGCTATTAAAGGGACCTTCCACTGTTAACACACTATTATATACACATCAAGGAATTACATTGTCAGTAACACGCTATTAAAGGGACCCTTCCGCTATTAGCATGCTATTGTATGCACATCAAGGAATTACATTGTCAGTAACACGCTATTAGCATGCTATTGTATGCACATCAAGGACTTACATTGTCAGTAACACGCTATTAAAGGGTCCTTCCGCTATTAACACGCTATTGTATGCACATCAAGGAATTACATTGTCAGTAACACTCTATTAAAGGGAACATCCGCTATTAACACGCTATTATATGCACATCAAGGAATTACATTGTCAGTAACACGGTATTAAAGGGACCTTCCGCTATTAACACACTATTATATGCACATCAAGGAATTACATTGTCAGTAACACGCTATTAAAGGGACCTTCCGCTATTAACACGCTATTGTATGCACATCAAGGAATTACATTGTCAGTAACACCCTATTAAAGGAACCTTCCGCTATTAACATGCTATTGTATGCACATCAAGGAATTACATTGTCAGTAACACGCTATTAAAGGGACCTTCCGCTATTAACACACTATTATATGCACATCAAAGAATTACATTGTCAGTAACACGCTATTAAAGGGACCTTCTGCTATTAACACGCTATTATATGCACATCATGGAATTACATTGTCAGTAACACGCTATTAAAGGGACCTTCCGCTATTAACACGCTATTATATGCACATCAAGGAATTACATTGTCAGTAACACGCTATTAAGGGGACCTTCCTCTATTAACACGTTATCATATGCACATCAAGGAATTACATTGTCAGTAACACGCTATTAAAGGGACATTCCGCTATTAACACGCTATTATATGTACATCAAGGAATTACATTGTCAGTAACACGCTATTAAAGGGACCTTCCGCTATTAACACGCTATTATATGCACATCAAGGAATTACATTGTCAGTAACACGCTATTAAAGGGACCTTCCGCTATTAACACGTTATTATATGCACATCAAGGAATTACATTGTCAGTAACACGCTATTAAAGGAACATTCCGCTATTAGCATGCTATTGTATGCACATCAAGGAATTACATTGTCAGTAACACGCTATTAAAGGGACATTCCGCTATTAACACGCTATTATATGCACATCAAGGAATTACATTGTCAGTAACACGCTATTAAAGGGACCTTCCGCTATTAACACGCTATTATATGCACATCAAGGAATTACATTGTCAGTAACACGCTATTAAAGGGACCTTCCGCTATTAACACGCTATTGTATGCACATCAAGGAATTACATTGTCAGTAACACGCTATTAAAGGGACCTTCCGCTATTAACACGCTATTATATGCACATCAAGGAATTACATTGTCAGTAACACGCTATTAAAGGGACATTCCGCTATTAGCATGCTATTATATGCACATCAAGGAATTACATTGTCAGTAACACGCTATTAAAGGGACCTTCTGCTATTAACACGCTATTATATGCACATCATGGAATTACATTGTCAGTAACACGCTATTAAAGGGACCTTCCGCTATTAACACGCTATTATATGCACATCAAGGAATTACATTGTCAGTAACACGCTATTAAAGGGACATTCCGCTATTAGCATGCTATTGTATGCACATCAAGGAATTACATTGTCAGTAACACGCTATTAAAGGGACATTCCGCTATTAGCATGCTATTGTATGCACATCAAGGAATTACATTGTCAGTAACACGCTATTAATGGGACATTCCGCTATTAGCATGCTATTGTATGCACATCAAGGAATTACATTGTCAGTAACACGCTATTAAAGGGACATTCCGCTATTAGCATGCTATTGTATGCACATCAAGGAATTACATTGTCAGTAACATGCTATTAAAGGGACATTGCACTATTAGCATGCTATTATATGCACATCAAGGAATTACATTGTCAGTAACACGCTATTAAAGGGACCTTCCACTGTTAACACGCTATTGTATGCACATCAAGGAATTACATTGTCAGTAACACGCTATTAAAGGGACCTTCCTCTATTAGCATGCTATTGTATGCACATCAAGGAATTACATTGTTGGATAGAAACATGTTTGCAATATACATGTATTGGCAAAAAGTTATCACTGTTTTATTGTTGACATTTTTCTCTGCATGTGAAGCCTACTGCATATTCTCAATGAACCAGCAATTTAAATACTGCAGCTGCTCAGAGAGCCAGTGGGGCTTGTGTCATGTCAGCAATTAACAAATTGAATCATTACCAGGTGGTACAAGCAACTTAGGCTCTTTGAGCAAGTGCTGTGTCTAAAATGCTGGTGCATGGTACATACTTAAATACACTTTTAAAACAGCTATAGCTTTTATTAGAAGCATTGTTTGCTAGTACATGTATAATACAAAAATGCTTCTTTTCAATACCGAAATGTATCCATGTTGATTCCAATTTTGGCTGGAATGTCCCTTTAAATCTGCAACAGTTGTTATGGGGTTAGAGAATACATTTGTATTACTGCAAACAATAGATTATGGGTTTTTTTACAATGCTTTTAAAGGGACACTAACCCCAATTTTTTTCTTTCATGATTCAGATATAGAGCAGTGTTTTTCAACCAGTGTGCCGTGGCACATTAGTGTGCCGTGAGAGATCCTCAGGTGTGCCGCGGCAGACTGACAAAAGTTTTTAAACTTTGCTTGTTTTTTACTCCCAGTGCAGGGGTAGTTTGTAGGAGGCATGGCATAACAGCACAATACATACAGTATGTGTGTGTTTGTGTGTATGTGTATATATATGCTGTATTAAACTACAATGTGTGATTTTTTTTTAAATTTTGGGATGGTGGTGTGCCACAGGATTTTTTAATGTAAAAAAGTGTGCCACGGCAAAAAAAGGTTAAAAATCACTGATATAGAGCATGCAATTTTAAGCAACTTTCTAATTTATTCCTATTATCATTTTTTCTTTGTTCTCATGTTATCTTGATTTGAAAAAGCAGCAATAAAAGGTTAGGAGCCGGACCATTTTTAGTTCAGCACCTCGGTAGCACTTGCTGATTGGTTTGCTACATTTAGCCACAAATCAGCAGCAAGTGCTACCCAGATGTGGAACAAAAAATGGGCTGGCTCTAAATCTTACAGTACTGCTTTTTCAAATCAAGATAACATGAGAACAAAGAAAAATTGATAATAGGAGTAAATTAGAAAGCTGCTTAAAATCCCATGCTCTATCTGAATCATGAAAGAAAAAAATTGGATTTAGTATCCCTTTAATTATCTAAATGAACATTGTAATGTGTTAATAAAATGCTTTATTATTGCACACATGTATGCTGGTATCTGTGCATTTAAAGGGAAAGTTTACTGTATAATTTTCTCCACGTCGATCTGTTCCCAATGGTTCATTTTACCTGCTGGTTTGTATTAAACTATTTACAGATGGCTCCTTTATTTTGTCATGTGAAAAAGCAGATTTCTATTGAAACTTTCACCTATACTAAAAATTGCAACACTACACTAATTGCTATTAAAAAGCTACAATAACAGGATGCAGCAGCAGAAATCAACCTCCCAGTGGGATGGTAGGAAAGAGAGAAAGTGTCCCCTTTTTTAAACATATAGTTAAATTCCTTGTCAAGACCCTCAATAAACATAGCTAGCCTTATTCTGCTTAGAAAACGCTTGAGAATATATAGCTAATATCAAGTACCGAATGCATCCTGGTCATGAGCAATGATTGGCTGCTACATGATTATGCTTGTCCTGATTGGCTTATTGGCAGTATCCTACACAGGAGTGGCAATGCGTTGTAGATCCTGAGTGAGACATTAATTATATGTTTAACTCTTTCTCACACAGTTACCAGTAAGCATCAGTGCAATAATGTTCTGACAAATTATAGCAGTTTATATTGCATCAGGACCTTTAAATGGGAACAAGATTTCTTTGTTTTTGAGTTTTAAAACGTGCTTGAAATAGTGAAATACAAGTAAAAAAATTGCCTGATGTAAGTTTTTTTCCCACCGGTGGCAGGACTAATGCAGAACAGACGTGTCTGCTTGCAATCCCCTGCATTAGCACCTCGTGACAGGCTCCTACATAAAGCACAATTAAATCATCGCATTGCATAGATTTTAATACATTCAATGCAGAATCAGCAACACGTTTTGCTATAGATTTTTAGATTATGATTCATATAAAAATATTTTAAAATTGCAAATGTTGGTAAAGGACCAGTAAATAGAGTAGATTTGCATATTCAACATATGCATGATAAAAAGACAATGCAATAGAACTTAGGTGACGAATTATCATAGTGCGAACAGACATGATCCGCTACAGGGGATCATGTCCGCCGTACATCGATAAATGCTGACAGCATACGCTGTTGGCATTTATCATTGCAGAAGCATTTTTAACTTGTGCAATACCGCCCCCTGCACATTTGCCGGGGTGTCAATTAACCCGATCGTATCTGATCGGGCTGATCGCTGTCCGCCGCCTCGCTACAGTATTTTAAATAGTTCTGCTGAAAAACTTACCTGGTAGAGGAGTAGCCAGGGGCATAAAGGTTGATCACCCAGGGACCGGTGACAGGTTTATTGCACTGCATGCTAGTTGACCTCTGTGATTTGCCTTCATATGGGAAACTCAACAGCACAACTCATGGTTCTAGTTTAGCAAAAGATTGTTAATGTAACAGAATTAAGTTTTACACCATGGCTTACAAGGGGTTAACAGTACATATGTATTAAATTAAACCTGAGGTCTGTTCTATCACTTACACTTGTTGTCAGTGTTCTTGAAAAGCTTTGTAAAAGTTTATTCTCATACTAGACAACTCGCAGTAGAATTAGATGGTTGTATTTCAGTAGATATTGATTTCTACGGTAACCGTTACAATAGTTATAGATGTAGTTACACTGAACAGATTTACTATCCCGCTAACATACTGTATATTGCAACATCATGCTATTGCGTGTCTGTGGGTTCCATGTTCGAGTTAATGGGCGCCAGTTCATCTCAGACTGGTTTCATGACCTAAGGCGTTAAACCCTAGTGTGTATTGTCAGATTATATGAAATACTCTAAAGAACATGCTGTGAATCTGCAAAGGTCAATGGACTAATATAACAGAGCACAGAGCCTGCAAGCTATGTATGGATTCAATGCAAGGGCGGGAGGAGATGACGATAAGGTGGCACATACAGGGAAAGTCCCTGTGCTTAAAGGGACACTTTCATGATTCAGATAGAGCTTTTAGTTTTAAAAAACTTTCCAATTTACTCCTAAAATAAAATTATGCACAGTTATTTATATGCACACTTTCTGAGGCACCAGCTCCTTATGAGCATGTTCACAAGCTCACAGGGTATATGTATACTAGTCTGTGATTGGCTGATGGCTGCAAAATAATACAGAGAGCCGGCAAATGGGTAAAATTATAAATATGTCAGAAAAAAATTGAATGCTTATTTGAAATTAAGAGTAAGTGTGAAGAGTAAGACTTTGCAATATATAGTTTACAACCGCCTAACCCACTTCCTGTCCACCAACTCCTTGCTTGACCCCCTGCAATCTGGATTCCGCCCCAAACACTCAACTGAGACTGCCCTTACCAAGGTTACTAACGATCTTATTTCTGCTAAAAGCAATGGCCACTACTCTATACTTATCTTACTTGACCTCTCAGCTTCCTTTGACACAGTTGACCACTCCCTCCTTCTACAGACCCTTAGCTCTTTTGGCCTCTGTGACACTGCTTATTCTTGTATTCACTCTTATCTTTCTCACATGTTTTTTTCTGTGTCATTTGCTTGTAACCCCTCCTCTCCATTGCCTCTGTCTGTTGGAGTACCTCAAGGATCAGTTCTGGGTCCTCTACTCTTCTCTATTATACTTCTTCACTGTGTAAACTTATCAACAGCTATGGCTTCAAATATCACCTCTATGCTGATGACATCCAGATCTACCTCTCCACCCCTGCTCTCTCTCCCTCTGTCCTTTCTCATGTCAGTGACTGCTTATCTGGTATTTCTTCCTGGATGGCCTCTCACTACCTAAAGGTTAACATGTCCAAGACCGAGCTCCTTCTAATCCCCCCCCCCCTCTAGCTCTACGCCGACTTTTGACTTTTCTATCCCTGTCAACGGCATCACCATCTCCCCATTGCCCTAAGTTTGCTGCCTCAGAGTTACACTTGACTCAAATCTATCCTTCGTCCCCCACATCCAATTGCTTTCCTCATCCTGCTGCAACCACCTATGCAATATATCCAAGATTCGCCCTTTTCTGAGTGCTATCACCACAAAGCAAATAATCCACTCCCTTGTTATTACCCGACTTGACTACTTCAATAACCTACTTACTGGCCTTTCTCCCGCCTCTCCCCTCTTCAATCCATCCTAAATGCCTCTGCAAGGCTAATCCACCTTTCCCGTCGCTCTGTATCTGCTGCACCTCTCTGCAAATCCCTTTATTGGCTCCCCATTCACAGCAGAATTAAATTAAAAACCCTCACCCTTACATATAAAGCTCTCACCAATGCCGCTCCCCTCTACCTATCCTCTCTAGTAATCAAGTACACTCCAGCCTGCCCACTAGGATCCAACAGTGACCTGCTCCTTGCATCTTCAGCTATCACCCATTCCCATGCTAAACTACAGGACTTCTGTCAGGCAGCACCTACCCTCAGAAACACTCTACCTCATGCTGCCAGGCTTTCCCCTAATCTTTCTTCACTTAAATGCTCCCTGAAGACTTTTTTGTTTGGACAAGCCATCACCCAACTCAGTAATAAATTAATTCCACTCACCTAATAGTTCCATCATCTAACTCTGCATTAACATCTTGCTCACTCTTACAGTCATCATCTCCTGTTTCTCAACCTCCTACACTCCTAGATTGTAAGTTCCCACAGGAATTTGGCCCCCTATCATTGTCTTATATAAATAAATAGTACTCCTGGTCAGCGCTACGGAATATGTTGGCGCTTTATAAATAAAGTATAATAATAATAATAGGGCTAGATTACAAGTTGAGCGCACGCTTCTGTGCACTCGCATTTAGGCAAAATTGCGACTTTACAGTGCATGCATAATTTTAATTGTAATGTGAGTAATTACGATCGTTCTGTTGCGATTGTGGTTTGCGCTGTGGTTAACACTGCTTCTGAAAAGCTAAAACATTGCACAAAACACATTAAAAATTATAAAAACATTTTATTGCATTAAAAAGTTATAAGGGTTCGAAATTAGGATATGTCAGATGTTAAAAAAAGCCTAAGGGGCCGAATTATCAAGCTCCAAATGGATGCCCCTGTTTCCGGAAACAGCAGTTATGAAGCAGTGGTATAAAGACCGCTGGTCCATAACTGATCCGCTGCCTCTGAGGCTGCGGTCTTCAATTCGCCCGATCCTATACAAGAACTGCTTGTGCTTTTACATAGGGATCCATTGGGACACATTTAATAGTATTTCTATCTCTTAAACTATATATGTATATGAATGTGTACATATATATGTATGTATTTATATTTGTATATATGTATGTATTTATATGTGTATATATGTATGTATTTATATGTGTATATATGTATGTATTTATATGTGTATATATGTATCTATTTATATGTGTATATATGTATGTATTTATATGTGTATATCCATACATATATACACATAAACACATGAATAAAATTGTATACATCCATATACAGTTTTTCTGAGGGGGTTTGACTTTGACAGACCTTCACAGAAGCCAACTATGTGCAGCAAATGGCTATGTATATGTTTTATATATACTTGAGGCAGTGTTTGTAAAGGTGTAATACATATAGGGCTAGTTTACAAGTGGAGCGCAAATATGCCCGTTTACAGGCTCGCAATAACGAATTAGCCATTACAAGTGGCTGGTTATTGCTACCGTGAGCTCACAGTAGCAATTAGCACTTAGATCAGTTCTCTGGTTAATTTTATAAATGTCCCCCAAATGCCCCCAAACTTAAGTGTTAGTTTTCTTTTTATTGTTGTTTTTTTTTTAATGTAGAATATACCCTATATTTCACTTTGAATATACCCTATCTTGCAAATATTTCTGTCCGTGCTATATTTCTGATATATCTTTAAGGAGGAGGTGTATATTTCCTTTAAATGTTTTACCCAATAAGGTGAAAGAATCCACTATTTAAGACTCACCAAGGGTGGTATAGCACAGGGCTATGACTTTGGCTATCAGCCGAAACACATAAGCCGTGATTACCACACCACCTTCCTCCTTTTTTCTATGATGTGTGCCTCCTTGTGATTTTTAAAATGGATATCAAAAGTCAAGTTTTATTCAATTACTGGGACTCTTGCGCTTACTTCATTCGATGAAATATTAATATCTGTATATACACATATTCACACGTATATATATATGTATATATTCATATACATATATATGTGCTGCTCATCACTATGTGACTTACCCCCTTCTCTGTGCTATTTCTTTTGCCATGCCTAACAGCATGAGCATTAGGCTACCGTTGGAGCCTATGAAAGAGCACTCTCATAAGCGCAATGCTTCTGTGCAATGCGAACGCTGGTATTACAAAGTGGAGCGCAAATATCACTTTAGCAAAAGCGATATTTTGCGCTCCATTTATAATTTGTCCCATAGTTATCAGAACACTTTCACGCTCCTGAGACTACCTCATTGTGCTGTCTTGGAAAGGGCTAAAGTTTTAACGCAAGAAACTAAATTTGACAACAGAACTAAATTGTTTTGGTTTTTTTGCACATGCTGAACCATGAGAGTTGCGCTTTGACTTTCACATCTCTTTAAAGGTAATGCAGGTCATCTAATGGATACCGGTCTTGGTATTTCTAAAGATATTTTAGACTAATGTTTTGTATTCAGTTCACTAGCTGGAACTCCTACATGGTAAAAAAATACATTATTTGAGAATCACAATTTTCCAGGACAGTCCAAGAGTTGAGTTCCTTTTTTCTCAGCTCCTTTAAACCCCACTTTTAGCAACCTAATTGATTACTTTGTTCTGTGCCTTCCCCTGAGTCCAGGGACTCCAGCTGTGCGTCAGGGAACAAAATCTTTTTTTCCAATTTCTTCTAGCATTTAAAAGAAAATTGAATTCGTTATCAGCAGTAAGAAAGAGGTTGAAACAAAAGACAGAACTATGAGACAGTAAATAGCAATGTAATCAAAAAATATTCTAAATTGCCTGGAAAGTTTAATGTAAATGGCCTCTGTTTGGTTTTCCTTGTTTCTTTTAAATATTGTTATCAATTCACCGCACTTCAATAAAGATGAGAGGCGAGAGACAAGGATTACTACCTCTGAGTGACATCGCAAGAAGAATCCCAAAACGTAATTATTTAGCTTGTATTTGTTCTGTTTATATAAGGATCTTTGGTGATATGGAGTTGTAGGGAGTTAGATATTTGACTGCTTTCTTTTCAGCAGTGACATCTGATAGAATGTGCACAGACAAAAAATTCAGTTCCGACAAATTATTTGTAATTTTTTATTTTAACAGATTTATTTAATTACATTATAGCAGATTACAGTACAGTATATGTATAATTTAGATTTTTTTTAACAGTTTTAAATAGATTTCTGCTCTAAATAATTTTATGTAGTCTGAGAATAACGCAGCAAATCAGAGGCCATATGTCTCAAGCCGTCTTTATGAATAACAGCGCACACAGCTGCCTATTTTCTAAGTGGTAAAAATTGTAATTGAGGCTATTGTGCTCCTGTTGACTTTGGCTATATAGTCTCTGATTGGCTGAATCAGGAAGTTACATGTGTAACAAACATTTAATTCATAACATAATTTAGAAAATGTGCAGTGTTTCTATAAGATTAAGATTAGATATAGCACATAAGTATTACTTATTTTATTTATTTGTAATGATAAAAAAATAACATCATGACGCAAATTAACAATTAAAACACATTACTTTTTTACATCATAAATTTATTCTACAGAGATACTCCAGGGATTTCACCTGTCTGCTGAGTATCACTCTCATCCCTTCTATAGCTTGTATGCTCTCAAACACCCACAGAGCCACAAACAAAATAAATATTTCAGTGCTGGAAAGCTGGGAGAGAAATCTAGGTATTGCAATATGAGATTTGGAAGATGATTGTCAATTTTGAAAGTATTTTAATGAGATGGAAAGTCAACAATATCGCAGCTAACTTGTTATATTTCTTATTTCATCCTACTGTCTGTGCAGCTTTATAGATGACTCCACTCCAGTGTTAAAGGGACATTAAACACTAAATACATGTTAGATAGAATGATACATTCAAAGAAAAGATTAGTCGGAAAATAACATGTAAAGGTATATTTTAAAGATTCATTAGCTGTTTAAAAAGTGACAAAATAAGTGTTAAGTTTCAGTGTCTATAAAACAATGGGAGCTGCCATGTTGTAACTTAGGTTACCTTCTCTGATTTGGCCAATTAGGGACAGTTATAAATAGGTCAATAGCATGTGTAGCCAATGGTTGTGTGGAATATAAAAGTGTTCTGCACTTCCATTTCTAACAAAGCTCACAATTTCAGAATGGAATTACAAGAAAAGGGCACAAAATAAATAATGAAAGTTTATTCTTGAGTATTTTTTTATATATATGATTTATCATTTTATATTACCATCTCAAATTGTCCCTTTAAGCTTACTTATTTATTTTGCTCTAAGAAGAATTATAGCAAATACTTCAGAAATGATCTTTATCACGTATGATATTTATGGTAGATAGTATAAAATATATGCTTAAAAACACCATAAAGGTCAGTACATATAACTTATACATCCCTAAACAGACTTTGACCTTACTTTGTAATGTTTGTGAAGTTATAAAATTCATTAGGGAACTAAAAAATGTGTAACTGAGATGTAGACAGATGATTGTGTGGGTTATTCAATCATTCAGATGTGCAGTTTGCCATTTGAGTGGACAACAAGAGAATATGAAATCAATGTACTTAATTAGCAATAGATGTACTCTGGTCATTTTATTGAGCAGCAATAAATGTAGAGATTACATGACATCACCTTCAAAAAATGTCAATGGCAAATCGGCAGTTTTTAGATAAATTGGAAAAAAGCTCATAAGTGTTTCACTGGTGTCTTAAAATAAAGTGACAAATTACATTATATAAAATGTTTATAGTATCTACTTTATCTATCTATCTGTTTGCGTATCTACCCACCTTGCTTAATTCTAGCTATCTACAACATTATTTATACATTTATCTAACCTTCTGTCTATTTATCTCTGTCTGTCTGGCTTTCATCTACCTATCTATCTATCTATCTATCTATCTATCTATCTATCTATCTATCTATCTATCTATCTATCTATCATCTATCTATCTCTATCTGGCTGGCTGTCAATCTATCTGTCTATCACTGTGTCATTTGTATATGCCAGTACAGGTAGAAAACTCTTTATCTAAACTGATTGGGACCAGAAAAAGGTTTGTATCTGTAAATGGAACAGTTTGGAGAGGGGATGGAGCCAAATGTAAACAATATCTTATGTCATTTAGGCAATATTTACATATCATTATACAGCATATACATGTAAGTAAAGGTAGTTTATATATTTGTATTACTTTTGTATACTTAGTGCCCTCAGAAAGATCAGGGCTGGATTTACCATTAGGCAGAGTAGGCATGTGCCTACAGGCACCTTCTACAAAGGGGCCCCTGTCTCTCTGCTCCATTTGCCTTTTCTGCACACCTCTGCGGCTCTGCCCTCACTCACTATAGTACATAATAACTTTGCCCTAAACAAAGATGGCCACCATGCCAGAGCGGCCTGAGATTAAGTGTGTGGGGGTTGGTTCTTTGGGGAGTGACAGTGAGTTACTATTTGTGCACTATTACAGATCGCTCGGAGTGCATGGGGGGCATGTATCAGCTGCAGCGGCTGTCAAAATCAAAATGACAGATTGTACAGTCAGAGGGCAGTCTTTCATATAAAATACCATAGGTATAAATATTATTGCTAAAATGCAAAATGGCATGGCTGTTGCACAGGATAAACACACTTTAAAAAAAACAACTGACCCTTGGTTGATGTATATTAGTTGTGCACATTGCAGGCTCGTTCAGCAAAGTTTCTAAATGAAGCCCCAGTCTAGACAGCCTGCACTTTTCTTGTATAAATTATATATAAAAAATATTGTTCTGACTGGAATCTCATCATACTGGGCAAGTACTGTCTGGAGTGTTTTGTTATAGATCAAAGACTGCATTTTATGTGGCAAAATTAGCAGCTGCTGTAAAAAAAAATCATAATTCTATAAACTTTTAGGCTGTATCTATAGGTTCATACATGTAAACCAGAAGCACGTGGGGGACGCTTTAGATTTTGGCGCCTACAGGCACCCGGGCTGTAAATCCGGCCCTGAGAAAGATAGTACAGTACTGTAATCAGAAAGGTAAATATTTGTTATTTTAAATGAATATAGACTATTATATTTGCATTTTACAACACAATAACCAAACCAAAGGCACAGGCACGTAAGATTTTAACTTAATGGCAGGAAAAACAGTAATTTTTGATAATGTTTTATTTTTTTAAACATATTTATTAAAAAGTTTGGATTTCAGAATAAGTTTGGATTTTGGAATTCCAGATTTGGGGGTTGGAACCTTTAAAACATCCAAAGAGATTAGCTGTCACTCACATCTGGGGCTGACTGCAACTTATAATAAACCTAAAATTGAAGGATTTACATATATACAGTATATATATATATATAATCTCCTAGGATAATTGTTTTTGAATAGCAAAGCCAGAACAATGTTGGTTTCATTCTGGGAATTTATTGTTACAGAACTGTATGCTGGCAACATAGAAGTTAAAGGGACACTGAACCCAATTTTTTTTTCTTTCGTGATTCAGATAGAGCAGCAATTTTAAGCAACTTTCTAATTTACTCCTATTATCAATTTTTATTTGTTCTCTTGCTATCTTTATTTGAAAAAGAAGGCATCTAAGCTATTTTTTGGTTCAGACCCTGGACAGCACTTTTTTATTGGTCGGTTAAATTAATCCACCAATCAGCAAGAACAACCCAGGTGTTAACCAAAAATGGTCTGGCATCTAAACTTACATTCTTGATTTTCAAATAAAGATAGCAAGAGAATGAAGAATAATTGATAATAGGAGTAAATTGGAAAGTTGCTTAAAAGGTCATGCTCTATCTGAATCACGAAAGAAAGAATTTGGGTTCAGTGTCCCTTTAATCCACTTGGCATTAAAGGTACAGTATATGAAATTGAAACATTTTCTTTTGGGATTCAGACAGAGAATACTATTTTCATTTTTTTTTTCCAATTTACTACTATTATCAAATTTGCTTCGTTCCCATGGTATTCTGTTTTCAAGAGATACCTAGGTAGCATCTGGAGAACTACACCGCAGGAAATAGTGCTGCCCTCTAGTGCTCTTGCAAATGAATAACATTCTTGCAAAACTGCTTCCATATAGTGCTTCAGAAATGGGCCAGCTCCCTGTTTTTCAACAAAAGATAACAAGAGAACAAAGAGAAACTGATAATACAAGTCCATTAGAAAGTTGTTTTAAAATTGCATGCTCTATCTAAATCATGAAATATTTTGGAGTTAATATCCCTTTAACGTTACATTTCTAAATGCTATAGAATGAACAATGGAAAGTTGAATTCACAGTAAGATTGACACGATTATCATTTGACAGGCGCCAAAGGGTTAAAGCCATTTCAAACCACTTATTCATTTCAATTACCACTGTAAGCTTTTCAGTTCACTGCAAAGCAATTTCTTTCACTGTTGGGGGTAGCCGAGATTCTTCACCTTTCAGGACAAGAAACAATGCTTTTTCTGAAAGTAATGTGCGCTAATACCCATGCTCTATCCAAACAAGCGTACAAACCATTAAGAACAATCAGATGTTTAGCCAAGAAGTCCTGACACGGTTATCTTATGAGAGAGACGAAGCAAATTAGATGTCAGCATAATTAGACCTCCAAATATTTTTGAGTTTTCATTTCAAAGAAAGATGTTAGTCCAATTACCTCTTTATTAAAACTAATAAATACTATAACCTATATTTATAAGCCATTGCTGGGGGGGGGTTTTGTTCTCTAAAATCTTCTTATAACAAGTTAGAAGTCAGTGTTATAGAACACAGACTCAGTTTACTATAAGTAATTAATACATTATTTCACTTGGGATTTCTGAAAATACTACCCGATGCCTTTTTCACAGATCAGCTGTTTCTGTATCTCTGTATTCATGGTCCTATGTAGTTCACCAGTTGATGAACAAACTCACTTTATTCTTTCAGACTTTAGTCAAGTAGATTGCCCTCTGATATCACTGATGTATATGATGGGTCTACATAAGGAGATCACAGCTTGGGCAATGCCAATGTCCTTATGCTGACACTTCTAGAAAAAGGTCTTGATGTGCCATGTCAAGAAGCATCTCCTTGCACATGCTTTTGTTTTTTAAAGGGACACTAAACCCAACATTTTTCTTTAATGATTCAGATAGAGCATGCAATTTTAAGCAACTTTCTAATTTACTCCTATTATCAATTTTTCTTCGTTCTCTTGCTATCTTTATTTAAAACAATTCACAAGGGAAGACAGCACCTCTCTCCAATCTTTGGGGCACAGAAAAAGGGATTAGCCAGGTCCCAACATCACTGTTAATAATCATGAAGATTTCCAGCCTCCAATATGTAAATTAAAAAACCTTTATTCGCTTATATAGGGTCCATAATACAGCAACAGCAACAACATTTCAAACCAGCAATTGCTTCTTAGTCATGTCCGACATAGGTCACATTGTAGATCAGCAAGATCCAATAAGCTAGTGCCCATCCCTGTGCAGTGTCCATCCAGGTCTGAAGTTTCCATAACATGACAGGTGAAAAGAAACTGGTGAGAAAAATGACCAGTAGCAGCAGTTTTGAGGTGTCCTACTGAAGCTAATGATTATCAGTTCTTAACTAACCCCTTGACTGCTGGATGAGAGTACATTATTGCCCTCTATAGATGCCAGGGAGTCTGTGTAGTTGGTCGGTCATCAAATGATCCCACTTCCAAAACTGTTCTACCAGAATTAGAGTGTATATCTACATTTAAAAAATGGATCATTTTATTATATAAAAGAGACGTTCTAAAGTCAAATTTCCTTAATAAATTAAGTTTTTTTAAATGAAATTGAAGCAATATTTTAATGCAAAAACTTATAAATAACCCTAACTTTCTGTGTGTTTAACCCCTGTGAAGGCTCATAGGTAAAGTCCTATTCAGGAGCCACAAGCATTGCAACTCTCAGGCAGGATATAGCCAGTGTTTAGAGACTACTTATTCCACTCCTGGTTGGCTCTGTAGCATATATGTTCTAACTGATAGGTGTTCGCAATTTGAGGTGGACATTCAAAGAGTAGAGTTAAAGGTAGTATTATATAAAATGTAGCATAGTATATATATATATTGCCCATTTCCTTTATTTGAAGCCTGAAGGCATGAAAACAGAGAGCACATGGCAGCTTTGTAAGCCTAACACTGCAACATATATGTCCCTAATTAGCAGTTTGTTATCTTATCAATCATGTATGCTGAAACCAAACAATAAAGGGTTTGTTAATACAATGATAGTGGCAAACACTATCTTTTATAGACTCAAGCAGATTTTGGTTCCTCTAAGTAAACAAAATTGGTGGGAGGAGTGCTGCAGGCAAGGTGTTAATCTGTTCTAATAATGTGCAGACACTGTTGATATGTTAATCTTCTGGAAGACTACAGAAACATTACAAATTGTTTTTTGTGTCTTAATAACTAAAACAACATTCTATAATGCACTCAAAACAGTAGCAATTAGTCATGGTAAGATATACACAAGAAAAAGGGTCTAGCAGCTAATGCATATTTGTGTACAACTTCACACGTATCAAGTGCTCACTGACTAATACAGGCAACTTCACACGTATCAAGTGCTCACTGACTAATACAGGCAACTTCACACGTATCAAGTGCTCACTGACTAATAAAGACAACTCCACAAGTATCAAGTGCTCACTGACTAATACAGGCAACTTCACAAGTATCAAGTGCTCACTGACTAATACAGGCAACTTCACACGTATCAAGTGCTCACTGACTAATACAGGCAACTTCACACGTATCAAGTGCTCACTGACTAATACAGGCAACTTCAAAAGTATCAAGTGCTCACTGACTAATACAGGCAACTTCACACGTATCAAGTGCTCACTGACTAATAAAGACAACTCCACAAGCATTATGTGCTCACAGGCTAATAAAGACAACTCCACAAGTATCAAGTGCTCACTGATTAATAAAGACAACTTCACACAAGTATCAAGTGCTCACTGACTAATACAGGCAACTTCACACGTATCAAGTGCTCACTGACTAATACAGGCAACTTCACACGTATCAAGTGCTCACTGACTAATAAAGACAACTCCACAAGTATCAAGTGCTCACTGACTAATACAGGCAACTTCACACGTATCAAGTGCTCACTGACTAATAAAGACAACTCCACAAGCATTATGTGCTCACAGGCTAATAAAGACAACTCCACAAGTATCAAGTGCTCACTGACTAATAAAGACAACTTCACAAGTATCAAGTGCTCACTGACTAATAAAGACAACTTCACAAGCATCATGTGCTCACTGACTAATAAAGACAACTTCACAAGTATCAAGTGCTCACTGACTAATACAGGCAACTTCACAAGTATCAAGTGCTCACTGACTAATACAGGCAACTTCACACGTATCAAGTGCTCACTGACTAATAAAGACAACTCCACAAGCATTATGTGCTCACAGGCTAATAAAGACAACTCCACAAGTATCAAGTGCTCACTGATTAATAAAGACAACTTCACACAAGTATCAAGTGCTCACTGACTAATACAGGCAACTTCACACGTATCAAGTGCTCACTGACTAATACAGGCAACTTCACACGTATCAAGTGCTCACTGACTAATAAAGACAACTCCACAAGTATCAAGTGCTCACTGACTAATACAGGCAACTTCACACGTATCAAGTGCTCACTGACTAATAAAGACAACTCCACAAGCATTATGTGCTCACAGGCTAATAAAGACAACTCCACAAGTATCAAGTGCTCACTGACTAATAAAGACAACTTCACAAGTATCAAGTGCTCACTGACTAATAAAGACAACTTCACAAGCATCATGTGCTCACTGACTAATAAAGACAACTTCACAAGCATCATGTGCTCACTGACTAATAAAGACAACTTCACAAGTATCAAGTGCTCACTGACTAATAAAGACAACTTCACAAGTATCAAGTGCTCACTGACTAATACAGGCAACTTCACAAGTATCATGTGCTCACTGACTAATAAAGACAACTTCACAAGTATCAAGTGCTCACTGACTAATACAGGCAACTTCACAAGTATCAAGTGCTCACTGACTAATACAGGCAACTTCACAAGTATCATGTGCTCACTGACTAATACAGGCAACTTCACAAGTATCAAGTGCTCACTGACTAATACAGGCAACTGCACAAGTATCAAGTGCTCACTGACTAATACAGGCAACTTCACAAGTATCATGTGCTCACTGACTAATACAGGCACCTTCACAAGTATCAAGTGCTCACTGACTAATACAGGCAACTGCACAAGTATCAAGTGCTCACTGACTAATACAGGCAACTTCACAAGTATCAAGTGCTCACTGGCTAATAAAGACAACTCCACAAGCATCAAGTGCTCACTGACTAATAAAGACAACTTCACAAGCATCATGTGCTCACTGTCTAATAAAGAGAACTCCACAAGCATCAAGTGCTCACTGACTAATACAGGCAACTTCACAAGCATCATGTGCTCACTGACTAATAAAGACAACTTCACAAGTATCAAGTGCTCACTGACTAATACAGGCAACTTCACAAGTATCAAGTGCTCACTGACTAATAAAGACAACTTCACAAGCATCATGTGCTCACTGGCTAATAAAGACAACTTCACAAGCATCATGTGCTCACTGGCTAATAAAGACAACTTCACAAGTATCAAGTGCTCACTGACTAATACAGGCAACTTCACAAGTATCAAGTTCTCACTGACTAATAAAGACAACTTCACAAGCATCATGTGCTCACTGGCTAATAAAGACAACTTCACAAGCATCATGTGCTCACTGGCTAATAAAGACAACTTCACAAGCATCATGTGCTCACTGGCTAATAAAGACAACTTCACAAGTATAAAGTGCTCACTGACTAATAAAGACAACTTCACAAGTATCAAGTGCTCACTGACTAATACAGGCAACTTCACAAGTATCAAGTGCTCACTTACTAATAAAGACAACTTCACAAGTATCAAGTGCTCACTGACTAATACAGGCAACTTCACAAGTATCAAGTGCTCACTGACTAATAAAGACAACTTCAAAAGTATCAAGTGCTCACTGGCTAATAAAGACAACTTCACAAGCATCATGTGCTCACTGACTAATAAAGACAACTTCACAAGTATCAAGTGCTCACTGGCTAATAAAGACAACTTCACAAGCATCATGTGCTCACTGGCTAATAAAGACAATTCCTATACCTGTACTGGTGGACAAGGACACACAAAAAATATAAAAAAGCACAAAAACATCTGTTGTTATTATTATTATTATTATTATTATTATTAGTGGCAATGGTAGCAGTAGTAGTATTTGTAGTTTTAGTATTAGTAGTTTTAGTTGTAGTAGTATTAGTAGCTGTAATTTAAGTATTAGTAGCTGTAGTAGAAGTACTAGTAGTTGTAGTATTAGTAGCTGTAGTAGAAGTACTAGTAGTTGTAGTATTGGTAGTACAACTGGTTGTAGTATTAGTAGCTATATTATTATTATTATTATTATTAGTAGTAGTTGTAGTAATAGTAGTAGTACTAGTAGTTGTATTTTTAGTGTTAGTAGTACTAGTAGTTGTTGTGTTAATAGTAGTAGTACTAGTAGATGTAGTATTAGTATCTATTGTAGTAGTAGCAGTATTAGTGGTAGTTGTAGTAGTTGTTGTACTAGTAGTATTAATAGTAGTTGATGTAGTGATGGTAGTAGTACTATTAGTTGTAGTATTGGTAGCTGTAGTATTATTATTTTGAGTAGTAGTTGTAGTAGTACTAGTAGTTGTAGTAGTAATAGTAGTAATACTAGTAGTTGTAGTATTAGTATATATTGTAGTTGTAGCAGTATTAGTGGTAGTAGTACTAGTAGTTGTAGTAGTTGTTGTTGTAGTATTTTTATTATTAATAGTAGTTGTTGTAGTTACAGTAGTAGTACTAGTAGTTGTAGTATTAGTAGCTCTATTATTAATAGTAGTAGTATTAGTGGCAATAGTACTAGTAGTTGTAGTATTATTATTAATAGTAGTTGTTGTAGTGATAGAAGTAGTATTAGTAGTTGTAGTATTAGTAGCTGTAGTATTATTATTATTATTATTATTAGTTGTAATAGTAGTATTTTAGTATTAGTAGCTGCAGTTGTAGTATTAGTAGCTGTAGTATTATTATTATTAGTAGTTGTAGTAGTAGTATTTTTAGTATTAGTAGCTGCAGTTGTAGTATTAGTAGCTGTATTATTATTATTATTATTATTAGTAGTAGTAGTAGTAGTAGTAGTAGTATTTGTAGTATTAGTAGCTGCAGTTGTAATATTAGTAGTTATAGTATTAGTAGTAGTAATGTCAGTAGTATTAGTAGTAGTAATAATACCACTACCACTACTACTAGTAATGATAATATTAAAAACACTATTTTAGAGACAACGAAAATTATTAATGTTCAGAAATACCCTTGATACAAGTAACAATCTATGGGGCTGATACTCCAAACTTTGCCGGGTCAGACATGTTTTTTCTCTCTGACCCTCGCAGGGGTGGCCCTGGTGGAATTATTATAAAAAGGGGCAGCCCTTGCGAGGGGCGAGTTTTCTCCAATTGAATGTAATAGCGCTCGCTGGAAAGGGAAACTTCACTGTGTAGAGCGAACTTAGCAGTGAGCAGGGGAGCACTTTATAAATTAAATCCTGCAGCCAATAAAAATCACATTACACTGTTCTGCGTATAGCGTCTTATAATCGCCTATATTTAATATAAGTGTTTTGAGAATATCTCACCTCTTTCTAACTGGGGGAGATAAAACTGTGAGACCTGCAGTGCAAAGATCTTTACAGAATTACGCTGGGATTAGAGAGACAATCTCATATACGCCCATGGGACTCCCATGTTTAACCATTATTTCACAAAACCAACAATCATGCTTTGCATTTTGTACTTAGAAGTAAAAATATCAGTGTTTTTGCACACCCACTGTACTTAAATTACGATTTACGCTGTGCATATTTAATATGATTTATTCCTGCATAATTTAAATACAAATTTTAAATATTTTGATAAAATACAATTTTTGGTGAAGAATTTTGTTACATTTTTTCTGCATATTTTTATGGGAATGGTTCAGTTACTTGTTTTGTAAGATTTTTGTTCTGCACTTTTGTAATGTGTGCATCTCCTCCCCATATGGAAATGCTGTATATGCCATTAGTGAGACCCTCTGTTTTTAGGGTAAAAAGTGGCTTTATCGAAATTCCTCTAGGAAAATAGGACTGACGAGCTTTCTTATAGAATGTCACCAGCGTGCTTTGGTTATTGTTACCCTCATCAATACAGACAACAATATCAGATTAGTCCACTCTCCAGAGTAAGTCCACTTACTCCAAGAATCCCATGCAATGTAAGATCTCTCTTCCTATCCCACTTGAAATGGAACTCATTGAATATTTCATTCATTATAGAAACCTTGGCCTAGATTTAGAGTTCGGCGGTAAAAGGGCTGTTAACGCTCCGCGGGCTTTTTTCTGGCCGCACCATAAATTTAACTCTGGTATCGAGAGTTAAAACAAATGCTGCGTTAGGCTCCAAAAAAGGAGCGTAGAGCATTTTTACCGCAAATGCAACTCTCGATACCAGAGTTGCTTACGGACGCGGCCGGCATCAAAAACGTGCTCGTGCACGATTCTCCCATAGGAAACAATGGGGCTGTTTGAGCTGAAAAAAAACCTAACACCTGCAAAAAAGCAGCGTTCAGCTCCTAACGCAGCCCCATTGTTTCCTATGGGGAAACACTTCCTACGTCTGCACCTAACACTCTAACATGTACCCCGAGTCTAAACACCCCTACCCTTACACTTATTAACCCCTAATCTGCCGCCCCCGCTATCGCTGACCCCTGCATTACAGTTTTAACCCCTAATCTTCCGCTCCGTAAACCGCCGCAACCTACGTTATCCCTATGTACCCCTAATCTGCTGCCCTAACATCGCCGACCCCTATGTTATATTTATTAACCCCTAATCTGCCCCCCACAACGTCGCCGACACCTGCCTACACTTATTAACCCCTAATCTGCCGAGCGGACCTGAGCGCTACTATAATAAAGTTATTAACCCCTAATCCGTCTCACTAACCCTATCATAAATAGTATTAACCCCTAATCTGCCCTCCCTAACATCGCCGACACCTACCTTCAATTATTAACCCCTAATCTTCCGATCGGAGCTCACCGCTATTCTAATAAATGTATTAACCCCTAAAGCTAAGTCTAACCCTAACACTAACACCCCCCTAACTTAAATATAATTTACATCTAACGAAATAAATTAACTCTTATTAAATAAATGATTCCTATTTAAAGCTAAATACTTACCTGTAAAATAAACCCTAATATAGCTACAATATAAATTATAATTATATTATAGCTATTTTAGGATTAATATTTATTTTACAGGCAACTTGGTATTTATTTTAACTAGGTACAATAGCTATTAAATAGTTAAGAACTATTTAATAGTTACCTAGTTAAAATAATAACAAAATTACCTGTAAAATAAGTCCTAACCTAAGATATAATTAAACCTAACACTACCCTATCAATAAAATAATTAAATAAACTACCTACAATTACCTACAATTAACCTAACACTACACTATCAATAAATTAAATAAACACAATTGCTACAAATAAATACAATTAAATAAACTAGCTAAAGTACAAAAAATAAAAAAGAACTAAGTTACAGAAAATAAAAAAATATTTACAAACATAAGAAAAATATTACAACAATTTTAAACTAATTACACCTACTCTAAGCCCCCTAATAAAATAACAAAGCCCCCCAAAATAAAAAATTCCCTACCCTATTCTAAATTAAAAAAGTTACAAGCTCTTTTACCTTACCAGCCCTGAACAGGGCCCTTTGCGGGGCATGCCCCAAGAAGTTCAGCTCTTTTGCCTGTAAAAGAAAACATACAATACCCCCCCCCCAACATTACAACCCACCACCCACATACCCCTAATCTAACCCAAACCCCCCTTAAATAAACCTAACACTAATCCCCTGAAGATCTTCCTACCTTGTCTTCACCATACCAGGTTCACCGATCCGTCCTGGCTCCAAGATCTTCATCCAACCCAAGCGGGGGTTGGCGATCCATAATCCGGTGCTGAAGAGGTCCAGAAGAGGCTCCAAAGTCTTCATCCTATCCGGCAAGAAGAGGACATCCGGACCGGCAAACATCTTCTCCAAGCCGCATCTTCTATCTTCTTCCATCCGGTGCGGAGCGGGTCCATCTTGAAGCAGGCGACGCGGATCCATCCTCTTCTTCCGATGTCTCCCGACGAATGACGGTTCCTTTAAGGGACGTCATCCAAGATGGCGTCCCTCGAATTCCGATTGGCTGATAGGATTCAATCAGCCAATCGGAATTAAGGTAGGAATTTTCTGATTGGCTGATGGAATCAGCCAATCAGAATCAAGTTCAATCCGATTGGCTGATCCAATCAGCCAATCAGATTGAGCTCGCATTCTATTGGCTGTTCCGATCAGCCAATAGAATGCGAGCTCAATCTGATTGGCTGATTGGATCGGCCAATCGGATTGAACTAGATTCTGATTGGCTGATTCCATCAGCCAATCAGAAAATTCCTACCTTAATTCCGATTGGCTGATAGAATCCTATCAGCCAATCGGAATTCGAGGGACGCCATCTTGGATGACGTCCCTTAAAGGAACCGTCATTCGTCGGGAGACATCGGAAGAAGAGGATGGATCCACGTCGCCTGCTTCAAGATGGACCCGCTCCGCACCGGATGGAAGAAGATAGAAGATGCGGCTTGGAGAAGATGTTTGCCGGTCCGGATGTCCTCTTCTTGCCGGATAGGATGAAGACTTTGGAGCCTCTTCTGGACCTCTTCAGCACCGGATTATGGATCGCCAACCCCCGCTTGGGTTGGATGAAGATCTTGGAGCCAGGACGGATCGGTGAACCTGGTATGGTGAAGACAAGGTAGGAAGATCTTCAGGGGATTAGTGTTAGGTTTATTTAAGGGGGGTTTGGGTTAGATTAGGGGTATGTGGGTGGTGGGTTGTAATGTTGGGGGGGGGTATTGTATGTTTTCTTTTACAGGCAAAAGAGCTGAACTTCTTGGGGCATGCCCCGCAAAGGGCCCTGTTCAGGGCTGGTAAGGTAAAAGAGCTTGTAACTTTTTTAATTTAGAATAGGGTAGGGAATTTTTTATTTTGGGGGGCTTTGTTATTTTATTAGGGGGCTTAGAGTAGGTGTAATTAGTTTAAAATTGTTGTAATATTTTTCTTATGTTTGTAAATATTTTTTTATTTTCTGTAACTTAGTTCTTTTTTATTTTTTGTACTTTAGCTAGTTTATTTAATTGTATTTATTTGTAGCAATTGTGTTTATTTAATTTATTGATAGTGTAGTGTTAGGTTAATTGTAGGTAATTGTAGGTACTTTATTTAATTATTTTATTGATAGGGTAGTGTTAGGTTTAATTATATCTTAGGTTAGGACTTATTTTACAGGTAATTTTGTTATTATTTTAACTAGGTAACTATTAAATAGTTCTTAACTATTTAATAGCTATTGTACCTAGTTAAAATAAATACCAAGTTGCCTGTAAAATAAATATTAATCCTAAAATAGCTATAATATAATTATAATTTATATTGTAGCTATATTAGGGTTTATTTTACAGGTAAGTATTTAGCTTTAAATAGGAATCATTTATTTAATAAGAGTTAATTTATTTCGTTAGATGTAAATTATATTTAACTTAGGGGGGTGTTAGTGTTAGGGTTAGACTTAGCTTTAGGGGTTAATACATTTATTAGAATAGCGGTGAGCTCCGATCGGAAGATTAGGGGTTAATAATTGAAGTTAGGTGTCGGCGATGTTAGGGAGGGCAGATTAGGGGTTAATACTATTTATGATAGGGTTAGTGAGGCGGGTTAGGGGTTAATAACTTTATTATAGTAGCGGTGCGGTCCGCTCGGCAGATTAGGGGTTAATAAGTGTAGGCAGGTGTCGGCGACGTTGTGGGGGGCAGATTAGGGGTTAATAAATATAATATAGGGGTCGGCGGTGTTAGGGGCAGCAGATTAGGGGTACATAAGGATAACGTAGGTGGCGGCGCTTTGCGGTCGGAAGATTAGGGGTTAATTATTTTAAGTAGCTGGCGGCGATGTTGTGGGGGGCAGATTAGGGGTTAATAAATGTAATATAGGGGTCGGCGGGGTTAGGGGCAGCAGATTAGGGGTACATAAGTATAACGTAGGTGGCGGTCGGAAGATTAGGGGTTAAAATTTTTAATCGAGTGGCGGCGATGTGGGGGGACCTCGGTTTAGGGGTACATAGGTAGTTTATGGGTGTTAGTGTACTTTAGGGTACAGTAGTTAAGAGCTTTATAAACCGGCGTTAGCCAGAAAGCTCTTAACTCCTGCTATTTTCAGGCGGCTGGAATCTTGTCGTTAGAGCTCTAACGCTCACTGCAGAAACGACTCTAAATACCGGCGTTAGAAAGATCCCATTGAAAAGATAGGCTACGCAAATGGCGTAGGGGGATCTGCGGTATGGAAAAGTCGCGGCTGTAAAGTGAGCGTTAGACCCTTTAATCACTGACTCCAAATACCAGCGGGCGGCCAAAACCAGCGTTAGGAGCCTCTAACGCTGGTTTTGACGGCTACCGCCGAACTCTAAATCTAGGCCCTTGTTAGCAGTGTTGTGTGTATATCTTATAAAACATTATCTACTAAGTAATCATGATTTATTTTAGCATTGGTGTGTAGTACTAGTATCATATAATGATTAATAAAACACAAAAAAACACATACTTTTAATATATATATATATATATATATATATATATATATATATATATATATCACTGCAAATTACAATATGTAAAAATCTATAATAATTTTAGTTACCTAATAGGTAGAAATAAATTATTCAGAATTATTTAGAAAATTCTAGGATTTTATTGATTCCTTAAAATTAAGTTTAGTGTTTTGACTTGGAAGCTCTGTTCTTTATTATTGCAAATAAATGGTCAACGGTGATTCAAGGTTGGTCTATTGCCCCCTAGTGGTCACACACACTAGAATTTGTATCACACAAACTGACAGATATGTTGCGATTATATTAATAACTGTTGGTCATTTCAGGTGCTTTTGACACATTTTTGACATTCTGTAATTGCTTTTCCCACTACCACTTTTTAGTTCTTGCATTTTCAGACGAGACAATTTGTTTCCTATCAATTCCGTTTTCCGTTTTTTTTTTTTTCCTTTCCAAAAAGAAAACACAAAATGAATACTGGAATATAAAGAGCAGGAATAAGCTGTGAATATCATCCATTGACTGGCTCTGTGTATTCTGCTGTTGCACTATTTTACTCTGCCACATGAATGACACATTGAAAGAAATTTATTTTGCCCTTGAACTATTTAATTTTCTCCCCTTATAGGGATGTTCTTTAAAATCTAACCATATAGCAGCATACACATATTAACCATAATCCCTGCGTCTAATATAAAGGAATATTACATTTGTGTATATTAGACAAATGCACAACACACTTTAGTGAAAACAATGGAAACATTGTTACTGTGTTGTCCTGAATTTTTTTTTTAAATGTTTACAAAATTATATTATCATTCATGTTATGACACCTTCATACATTTGTACCTTCATATTCTTCATAATATAGTCTTTAAAGGGACCCAGTGGGTCTCTTTAAGGTCAGTTTTGAAAAGAAGAATTCTTGCTAAACACATATATGCTCTCGGCACCCATATTCAAACACTGCACCTGCTTAGAAAGATGGCAGATGATCTAGTTCTTGAATGTAAGTGTACTGGGCATTCGTACATAAGCTCAACATGCCTGTGATTGGTCAAAGCTATACTTTTACTAAAAACTTTTATTTTAAATTGTAACAATTTGTTATGCATTTATATTGTATTATGTCCCTTTAATGAGCCATTCCATGTATAGCTAAATCCTGCAAAAACATAATCACCAAACTCCCGCAGCCTGGGACCTGCTGCCTACTTAGTATATTCTGACACTTGTGTTTCCAGGACATTTCTTGTGTTGCTCTCACTCCTCTATGAGAATCACAGTCTTAGACCTCCCAGCTGTGGTGCAACAGGGTTGTGGTGGGTTGGGCTTGAGTTCATATTGGCGGGTATTTGGTAGATGATGTGCAGAGGACTGTACCGGGTAAGAGCGGACTTAGAGGGACTATAAGGAGAATCAGGAGGGTTTGGTTTAGCTGCACTATGAAAGGGCTAGTAAGTATGAAATATAGCATTAATCGGACACAGCTGAGTTTAGCTACATCATTAAAATGTGCAGGGCAGGGGTTGTCAAGGAACTATATAGACAGGTCTTTTACTAAACACAGTGCAAAGGTCTGTAAAGCAAATAGGTCATTCTAGAACCAGTGACACAGTACAGGTACAGGTGAGAATCCTCAGTACACATAGATAGATAGATAGATAGATAGATAGATAGATAGATAGATAGATAGATAGATAGATAGATAGTGACAGACAGCCATATATATATATATATATATATATATATATATATATATATAGTGAGATAGATAGATGATAAATAGATAACAGATAGACCGATAGATGATAGACAGAGAGAGAGATAGATAGATAGATAGATAGATAGATAGATAGATAGATAGATAGTGACAGACAGATATATATAAATAGATTGTGAGATAGATAGATGATATATAGACAGATAGACCGATAGATGATAGACAGAGAGATAGATGATAGATAGATAAAATAAATAGATAGATATTAGATGGATAGAGAGATATATATAATGATAGATAGATGGTAGATAGATATATAGATAGATAAATAGATAGATAGTGACACAGACACACATATATAGATAGATAGATAGATAGATAGATAGATAGATAGATAGATAGATAGATAGATGATATATAGATAGACAGATGGACCGATTGATAGAGATTTAGATAATAAATGGATATATAGAGAGATAGATAGAATAATAGATAGATGATAGGTAGATAGATAGGTAGATAGATAGATAGATAGATAGATAGAACAATCACTTTGGCCTTTTATTTCAAAAGGTTTGAAACTTTGAAGTGCAATATTTTATTTTCTTCCCTTAACTTCTCCTTACTCTATATTCCTTAACACACATCTGCACTTTCCAACTAGAATTGAAGTGTGTTTATGACCGTCCCTATATTTTACAGTTGTGAAAAAGCACTTTAAATGCAAGTAAGCCTTATATTTATATGTTTCTACAAAAGCTCCGCTTGTTCTGCCACGCTGCGAACATTATAATTTGTTTGAATCTTAAGTCAGAAATAAGCACAAGCAGTAAAATAGCGATAAAAGGTAAAACTGACACAAGTTGTAGTTGTTTTATAGAATTGTGGTTTCTATGAGCTATTTGTGATCAATGTGAGTCCATTCAGTTTTCAATCATTATTAGTATCAGATTTCTGTGTCATATGTGCACAATGTATCTACTTAATATGGTGCTGTCTGAGCCATGAATATTTGTGTAAACCTCCCCCCTGTATTATAGATTAGGGTTTGGGCTATGAAAAAGAGCTGAATGCCCTTTTAAGGGCAATGCAAAAGAGCTAAATACCCTTTTAAGGGCAATGCTCATACAAATGCCCCTTTAGGGGCAATGGGTAGCTTAGGTTTTTTTAGAGTTAGGTTTTTTTATTTTGGGGTGTTGGTTGGGTGGTGGGTTTTACTGTTGGGGGCACTTTTTATTTTTTTATAGGTAAAAAAATCTGATTTCTTTAGGCCAATGCCCTACAAAAGGCCCTTATAAGGGCTATTGGTAGTTTATTGTAGGTATGGGGTGTTTTTATTTTTATAGGGCTATTAGGTTAGGTGTAATTGTTTAATTTTTTGAAAATTTAATTTCATTTTTTTTTGTAATCTTAGTGTTTGTTTGTTTTTCCAGGATTTAAGTGTTAATTATTTTTGGTAAATTTAGATTATTTAAATTTTTCGTAGGATTTTTTTTTTAGTTGTAATTTAGATTTCTTTATTTTTTTCGTAGTCTTAGGTTTTTTTTAATTTGTAATTTAGATATTTTAATTGATAGTATTTTTTATTTTATTAGATTAGTTATGTTAGGTTAATTTATATTTTAATGTTAGGTTTATATTTATTTCACAGGTAAGTTTTTATTTATTTAAATAGAGTTATATTGTAATTTTAATTTAAAGTTAGGGAGGTGTTAGGTTTACGGGTTAATGGTTTAATTTAATATTTTGAGATGTGGGGGGCCAGCGGTTTAGGGGTTAATAGGTTTATTTAGTGGCTGAGATGTGGGAGGCCGGAGGTTTAGGGGTTAATAACTTTATGTAGTGGCGGCGATGTCAGGGTGTGGGGGAATAGGGGTTAACATATTTAAATAGTGTTGACAATGTGAGTGGGTGGCAGATTAGGGGTTAATAGGTTTAATTTAGTGTTTGTGATGCTGGAGGGCAGCAATTTAGGGGTTAATAGGTAGTTTATGGGTGTTAGTGTACTTTGTAACACTTTAGTTATGAGTTTTGTGAAACATTTTTTTTACGCAAAATCCATAACTACTGCTCTCAAATGGCGGTATGGATCTTGTCGGTCTAGGCTGTAACGCAAGCTTTTTAGCATCACCGCACAACCTGTAATACCGGCGCTATGGAAATCCCACACAAAAACCTCATTTTTTGGAGTGCAGGATTGATGCTGCGTTACAGGCTAACATGCTTGCGGTATAGCTAAACCTACACGACTCCCAATAGTGGCGTTACTGATTTTATGCTAAAATTGCCATTTTTTTCACGCAAAACTCGTAATCTAAGTGATAGTGATTATATGACATTTATGTTCTGCTTCTATAGAATAAAGTATCAGCCAAGTCTAAATGTTTTTAAAGCAAATTAATTTTAGTGCAATTCAATTGTTTATCAGTAGCCAAACTCCACCTACCATTTAGCTTATTTGGAGGGTTGTCTGCAGGCAACAAGGCTAGCCACAGTAATTATGTTAGTAGAAAGCAAATAACTGCACTTGTTTTCCTCTAAAGCCAATTAAAAGCATATATGTATCAGGGTTGGCCTTGAATAGCCAACAGGGTGCATTTCAAGTTCTGAAAATGAGAAAATCCTCCATATTCAGGAATTACATAAGAATATATGCAGTCTGTGACAGTATTGGTAGAAAAACAATGCTTATAGAAAATTGCAGAAATGCTTCTACACCAAAATGAAATGCATTTATGCACATTTGGGTTGCAGTTTCAAACACTGAGCGTAATACTCCTAGTGACGTACACCTACAGCTTACTCCAAGCCAGGAGACATGAGGCAATTACTGTCCTCCAAAGCTCGGAAAGGTTTTTAGGAAAATATGTTTACTGTGTCTTTTAAAACAACATCAAATTGCAAAGCACACAGCAGATTTCTATCAGCGACACATGGCTGAAGATGTCTGTAATGTTTTATTTCATGGTCAGAGGTCAAAGACAATTCAGAGTTCACCAAACCAGCATGAAAGAAAAAAAGAGAGAAGCCTGTGTGATTGTGTTTAATAAAGTACAATATTTCCTAGGAGGAACCACACGGAACGTTACGGACATAAAAATAGTATATGACACAGAATAACTTGTTCATTTTCTCTTCAATCTCTTTCAAGCTGAAAGCTAATTGGAAAAAAAAAAAGTTAACATTCTGAACGGAGAGGCAAGTCATATTAAAATATATTTAATCTATTGCTTAAGGAACCAAAACTGCCAGCGATTAAATCTTTATTGCATACATTATAAAAAGGTGTTAATTCTTCTTAAACACGCAACTCCGCGCATCATCAGTTGCAAGTTCCTGGCACTTCTGTAATTGTGGAAGGCTGTAAATGTTCCATTCGTTAGGATGTAATGAAACTAGGGACCAAGGGGTCAATTTTTCAAGCTCTGTAAAGACCGCTGCTCCATGACCTGCCCGCCTGCTCTGAGGAATACGATCAGGTGGATTGACACCCCCTGCTAATGGCCAGGGCAGTCTTTAATATTGACTGGACCCTGGGCAAAACATTTCTTGCCCCCCCCCCACCATGCAATTTCGCTCTCTACCCCAACATCCCAAAAAACAACTAAATCAATTTATTTTATAATTTTTTAAAAATTATTAGCCCAGCAGTGGATCATCCACTGCTGGGCTAATCATTTAAAAAAATTAAATAAATTGCAATATTTGAAACTGGACCTAAGCAGTACTAATGAGTAAATAAATATATAAATTCCTCCACTGTAGATTCATTTAATATTCTTTTGAATGTGATTCTGGTGTGAGGTTAGCTGGTTAAAGAGATTTAGGGCACCCAACAGGAGCAAAGCAAGGTAAAGACTGAGGAGGAAGCATGGAGGTGCAGACACATATAAGTTTATTGACTGGAACAGCAGAACTACTATGGGAAACTGTAAAATCTGCGACAGAGAAAACAAAAACTATAAAAATAAACCTTACATTAATGTGGGAAGTATCAGCATGACACTATACATCAGCCACAGCAGCACATGTCACTTATTTGCTAGGAACAAGTTCCCTCTCACCCTGCACTAGACAATGCTGCATTGGGAGGGGCGTGTGTGCACTCACTTATTCTTCCCACTGACACCTTTCTATAAAGCACTGTTCCCCTAGCAAACGTCAGTTAGTTGATCTTACGGCCAAAGCAGAAAGAGCAGGGCTAAGGGGACCAGCAGACTGGATGCTGTCTGCCCAAGGCTGCATGGATACAGTGTGAGATGAGTCACACAGCCTCAAGACTGAAGAAAGCAGTGTATGCAGCTGCACAGATGCTCAAATCCTCACGTGCTTGCCGCTCCAGCTTTCTGCTGCATGCACCTACAGTCAGCCCTACCCAGAAACAATCCCCACCACCAGAGCAGTTACCTGGTAACAGTGGTAACCCCAGTAGGACCTTTTCTGATGCAGTGGGAATGGCTGGATGCCGAGTTAGGGCTTTGCATTCAGTGCTGCACAGTGCACATCTAAAACAGCACATGGCAATAGCTTGGCCTGTCACATGACACCGGCACGGTCTGGCACAGTTTTTAAAAAAAATATATATATAAGCAGAGTACTTTTGACTGTGACAGTATTAGGACTGAATGTGTGTGTTCCCCATGTCACATCAGCAGTCTGGTATGAACCATAAAAAATAAATAAAAAAAAAATAAAAAAAATTTGTTTAGGACTCTGGGGCCCCTCAACAGAGACTGGGCCCTGGGCAGCTGCCCCTTTTGCCCTGTGTTAAAGACAGCCCTGCTAACGGCCTATTGGCCACAAATCTGCATTGGCTGTATTGCACCAGCAGTTCTTGTAACCGATCGAATACGATCGGGTTGATTGACACCCCCTGCTAGCCGCCTATTGGCCATGAATCTGCAGGAGGCGGCATTGCACCAGCAGTTCACAAGAACTGCTGGTGCAATGATAAATGCCGACAGCATATGTTGTCGGCATTTATCGATGTGCAACGGACATGATACGCTACATTGTATCATGTCCGCTCGCACATTAATGTACATTAATGACCCCCAAATCTGTAACTAACCTGAAAATCTAAAGCAAAATGGTGAAATGCGTTGTCTTCAAGAAAAAAAATGTAACCACATTTTGGGCCAGATTACAAATGGAGCGCTAAATATCGCTTTCGTGTAAGCGATATTAGCTACCCACTTTGTAATACCACACAATAATATACGCTGGTATTACAAGATAATCGCAATGCGAACGCGAACTCGCATTTGCATTGCTAGGAATCATTATGCTCACAAGAACATGCTTCCTTAGGTTACTATGGGAGCCTCGTTCTGATGCTGTCTGTGCAGCAGAGATGGTAAGTAACGGAGCGATGGGCAGCATTTTTTTATATATATGTATATGAATATACATACTGTATATATTTATGTGTTAACGTGTACACACACATATTAAGACATAGATATATATGTATACAATATATACAATCATATAAATATATATTTACATTGCAGGCTATGGGAACACACAGTTCCCATAGACCGCAATGTAAAGGCACTTTTCAGTGCTTTTTTTCTCTCTAACACCCCACTCCCACCAACTTTAAAGCCCCAAAACAGCCTAGTGGTCTTGTAGGGGCCGATTTATCATGTTCGGGCAGACATGATCCACTGTAGAGGTTCATGTCCGCCCGACATCAATAAGTGCTGACAGCGTACGCTGTCGATATTTATCATTGCACAAACATTTTGTGTGAAATTCTTGTGCAATGTCACCCGCTGCACATTCGCGGACAATCGTCCGCTAGCAGGGGGTGTCAATCATCCCGATCGTATCCAATCAGGATGATTGCTATCCGCTGCCTCAGAGGTGGCGGATAAGTTAAGGAGCAGCGGTCTTACGACTGGTGCTTCTTGACTTTTGTTTCCGGCGAGCCTGAAGACTCGCGCAGAAACTGCTGCATTTGCAGCTTAATAATTTGGCCCTGTAATCCAGCCCTTTGTCTGTTATATAACATTTTCCTAATACTTAAATAGATATCACACACACATATGTGCATGTATAGGAATATGTTGTAGATTATCTGCAATAAGTTACATATTTACATTTAAGGTTTGTTGGTAAAATATTTATTGCTTTGCTGCTTCCAATCAGTCCAGTTGAGCAACACTCCTCAGAATTTGTGTCTTATCTGAGCCAATAAGAGACAGCTATGTATAACTTTCTAGACTGATCCAGCAATCACTTTGTAGAATGCTGCAGGGTAAGCGTTGGGAATTCTGCACAATGTGCTCTAGCCTCTTTACAATTATTAGTGTAAGCGTGCATAATTAAGCATTTTGAGGGCTTATTTTTGAGCTTGGTGTATCTTTAAAGGGAAAGTCTAGTCCAGAATTTGAATTATTTAATAAAATAGATAATCCCTTTATTACCCATTCTCCAGTTTTGCATAACCAACACTGTAATATTAATACACTTTTTACCTCAGTGATTATCTTGTATCTCAGCCTCTGCAGACTTCCCCTCAATTTCAGTTATTTTAACAGACTTTCACGGGAGTGAGCATAATGTCATCTATATGATACACATGAACTAGCACTACCTAGCCATAAAAAACTGTCAACATACACTGAGATAAGAGGCAGCATTCAGGAACTGAGCAAATTAGCATATGATCCTACCTAGGTTTAGAATTCAACAAAGAATAACAAGAGAACAAAGCACATTTGCATGCCCTATCTGAATCATGAAAGTTTAATTTTGATAAGATTGTACCTTTAAATTGCCAACCTTGACAAACAGAAGTGATACAAAAAGTACACAAAATGGGACAGAACAATTACCTAAATTCTTTACATTGTAGGGGAATATTTACCGGACATGAAAAAAACTATATATTTATAATTAATATAAAAGACAATTGTGTAAACTTTCTAAATACATTAAAAGTTCATATGTTGCAGTTGTTTTCAATGGCCAAATTCCCCAAACCCACAACTTCCCTTATTTGGTGGAGCCAAACCAGAATTGGAGGCCTATTTATTAAAGCGTCAACTGAAAATACACTGAAATTCTGCATCGTAATTGTTGCGAGATTGATCCACCATAGTTATCAAAGCGTCAAGATCAGCAAATGTTGAAATTTGTGACGTAACATACAATCCCTCAATCTCAATCTGACGCACATCGATGCGAGTTGAAAACCCGTGGAATTCGAGCAGAATCGTGTTCATTCGCCCTCCTATTCGTCACTATTTGAAGTTCTCACAAAGTTATTAAAATTTCTACAGTTACGCTTGTGTCTTTTCTGACTCAGCGTACCTGGTTTTCAATCCGCCACCCTTCAGGTCGCGGATGCCATAGAACTCAATAGGAGTCTGAAAACACAGAAAGCTTATGTTCGATGCTGCAAGAGAATGAAGTATATTACATAATAAAAGTAAATTAGAAACTTTATTAATATTGTATACCCTTTCTAAATCAAACAATATTATTGCTACACATTTGGTGCACTAGTAGATATAGGGATATAAATGAAAAATACATTACTATTTATGGATTACGCTACAACTTTGTTTCTCATTACAAATCAAGGGGACAATATTATTTCTACATATTTGGTGTATAGTTTTGCCCCAAACTTGTCGCACTAATAGATATAGAGATAAAAATGAAATAAATACACAACATAATATAGCAAACTTCCTTTTTATTTATTGGAAAAATCTATGTGCACCATGTTTAAGCCATGTAATACAAGTGCCACTCTCCACTTCGCTCCATATGTGACGGAACATTTTTCGCACCAATTATGATGCAAACTCCTAAATACCCCACACACTAGTGAATTTTTCCACCACTTTTGATTGTACTATGCATAATCACATGATTTATGACATCAGCCAATCTGATTCAAATACACATTATAAACTATCACTAACAAATCAAATTGCTCGATACTTGTGTCATTGATCAACCATCAGAACTTGTAAGTGCCATTTGTTACATTGTGTATTATACTTTGAAAGTATGTATATGTGAAATTAGTATTAAAGATAAACATTGATGCTGACATTAGGACACCCAGTGTAATATTTTAGACAAGGATTTTAAAATTTGAATTGATGTTTGATTCAATATAATATTAAGCTGATAGCGCAAAGGGATAGCCCACCAAACATTAAACTGTCATGAATCAGATACAGCAGAATGTATAATCACCTCCTTACTAGCATGCTATTTTCAGTGTATTTCTTCCTTCTCTTGAATTTCTTTTTCAGTAAGAAATGTCATCTTATATGCCAGCCCATTTTATAACACCTGTGAAGGGTGGGGTGGGGGGGGGGGGGTTTAAAAATAGTTTGCACTCAGAAGGGGTTAGACAGGTGCAGAGAGAAACCTGGCCTAGCCCTCTTAAAGGGACAGGAACCCCCAAAATACTCTTTCATGATTTGGATAGAACATACAATGTTAAATACCTTACAATTTTCTTATATTATCAAATTTGCATCATTGTCTTGTTATCCTTTGCTGAAGGAACAGCATTGCACTACTGGCAGCTAGCTGAACACATCTATTTAGCCAATCACAAGAGACAAATGTGTGCAGGCACCAATTAGCAGCTAGCTCCCACTAGTGCAACTTACATTTTTACTTTCCTATCCCTTTAAAATAGCCATAGATTGCAAATAAATACATATGATACTCTGATTACATGTTATATTTGCAATTATTCCTGCTCAGAATAATAATACATTTACAATATATACATATAGTGGTATAAATAAACACAGAGATATGACAGACAACATTGTTTAGAACAAAAAAAAGGAACTTAGGGACGTAAATATGTTTGCAAAACATTTCTGACATAACATATACAGTATATATATGTGTGTGTGTGTATATACATACTAAAATGTGTATGTCCAATATTAAAAAGAATTCTAATAATTCACTCTCCACTTTGCACCAAATATGTCGCTACTTGCTATATTCGCAATTAGTCCTGCTCAGAAAAAGAATACATTTACACTATATACAATAATGTGCTAAAGAGAAATGTGCTTGTTCGTAGACAGTAATGAAATGGTATAAATAAAGTTGTGGAAAACCCGAATAGCCGCAACATCGATGACTGTTAGTTAACACCAGTCCGATGCTCTTCGCACCGTACTTGACGCATGTGATTTTGACGGCTTTTTTGATAAATAAGGAGATCGTATTCAGATCCGCAGCCGCAATGTTTGGTGATGTTTGGCGAGCGCATTGACGACCGCGAATGCAACATAGTTGACGCTTTGATAAATATCCCCCTTGTTATTGAAGTAGCCGTAGTGAAGTATCATATAGTACAATTTAAAAACCGCTATTGTTCTGCTGAGGCATAATTTGAGACATATAAAGCTAATACAATGGTCAAACAATGAATGTGTAGAATAAAGCAGTGTTAGGTGTTTAAAGTCTGGAGTATAAACTATTTCTAGAGAGAATTTGCAAACCTACAATTACAGAAAATGGGGCCAAAAATAAACAGTGAGCATATATTGAAAAAGTTCTCTTTCTTACTACACCTAATTAAATATTATATATTACAACCTCAATGGGTTTTTTCATGAAACTGACAATTTTTTCTTTTTTGCTGAAATCTTTGTATTCATGGGAACAACATTACAATTATAAGCCATCAGTATTGTTCTATATCTATATATTTATAACCTTTGTAGGGACTGGCTGATTTCTAGGGTTTTTTATATACAAATGGTAAAAAAAAGAATATAAATGCTACTCTTGGGAATTGTATTATCTGAATATTTTTTGACGATATTGAATATTGCCATTTAAGCATTATATGCAGCTCTTTATTATGGTACAAACACACAGGGGCAGTTAAAGAACACAAAGGAATCAAGTTACATAACACAAAAACAATCCTTAGTTATAGACTGTGCTGCCCATCTGTTCTAGACAGGTAATAGGCATTGTAACATAGCCACAGATGTTTGTGTCATTCCAGGATGGACTCTAAGGTATTAAGAGGAGGTGCAGGTATTTAGTGTCAAAGTCATCAATGTGACCCCCTAGATAGAAAGTAGTCAAAAAACAAAGTAGTTACATTCATTTGAGTATCAGGAGAAGGGTCAGACAGTCACTGTAGATGAAGGCAAAGTCAGATGGTATACTGGTCAGAAAGTACAAAAGTAACCAGGAAACAGTCCAGTGGCAGTAACTAGGCAGGCATCAACGGATCAAGTTTCAGGCAAAAAATCCAGTTCTTTAGTAATGAAAAGCACATCTTGTATATAAAAACCTATATACGGGCCGAGTTGTGTAGGAAATAGTGCCTGGCAATAATTCTGTTTATGGAGTACTTTAAATCTTAGTGAAATTGGTGTGAGACCTAAAAACACATTGAAAGATCCCTCTATCTTATTCAGTGTTACCCTACGTTTAGGGTTTTTCTTTAACAAGATTCCTTAATGGCAGGGAATAGGCATCAGCAGATTCACCATACAGTAGAGTAAGTGAGAATTAGGATTTACAAATCTATAGACTACAAGCCACAAGATACTTTTGCAATGCTGCTAGGCATACTGTTTTATTTTGGGGTTTCTGGACATTTTGGGGTCCCATAGCTCTAGTGTATTTGAATATTTGCTATTATTATATTAAGTCTAATTGGCCTTTGTGTATTCTGCATACATCACAGTTATAAAATTCTAAACTTTCTTTATTACACACCTCACACAAAAGGGAATGGCGTTAATTTTATGTACTTTGCAGAGTTATTCAGCAGGGCTTCAAAGTATGATAAATGTTAAAACTATTGCAGTGCCGCAGTCTCTCCAGGGCTTGGCGGAGGTCTTTAAAAATGCATTCTCCCATGTAAATTTCTGCTCCATCAATCCTCATGACATGTCAAACATTGCTATTGTTTCCTGAACAAATTGTACAGCATGCCCTTGTCTCCAGATTTGTGCACAAGAGCATAATCGCTTTGCAGCATTCGTTTCCCCTCACGGCTTCTCCACATCGCTCTACAGCTGCTTCTTCAAGCTGAGGTCTTGTGGCTGTCAGAGAGAGGAAGAGCAGTAGATACGTGTTGTTGATGCCTCAACATAGCAGACATCAACGATGGATGTACCAGTTACATAAACAATGTGCTCTCAAGAAACTGGTATAATTAATGATAAAGTAATATACAGAGAGTGGGAGGGGGGGGCTAAATGCTGTGTAACAAACATACTGTAAGAGAGCAGGGTTCATTTGTTGAACAAAAATGGAGCATACTTACTATTAAAGAGTATTATTAAGTGTCTTTTTTAGATGTTCATATATAACCAATAAGGGCCATTTTTAGACCAGCATTTCATCGCCTGTCTGCATCTTAGTTGCATGGACTTCTTCTGCAGAGAAACATATGTCCTAAACCTTCTGGAATGACTTAAACAATATTAGACATTTAAAGGCTGTGGTTTTGTAAAACTTCTATATGTCATGTCTTCTGTCATATTTCCTCCACCTGACCATTTGGTCTCTTTTCTCACTATACTGCTGTGTGGTTCATCTTCAGTCCTCTTGACCTTCCCACCCCTGATCATGTTCATCTGTCCCTTTGACCTATAATTGGGCAAAATGCAGAATTTGGGAGTCGGTAGCATATTCAACAGGTTTACAGTAAATATACTTTTACAGCTGGTGCCTTTCAGCCTTTACTCCAAGTCTAGTGTGAGATTTATTGGTTTCGATTGACACCAAATAAAAAGGCATTTCTTAGCATTCCTTGTGTAGTGCAATGTTCTTCCTACAGGATTTGATTTTCGACTAAGTCCAAAAAGTCTTTTTTCATCTGTTCCTGAAATGTCTCATGAATTCTCTCCAGTGGTTGTCAGTCCATTTCCTGTCCTGTTACTGATGTATTCCATGAGACAAAAACTCTGTCCTGTCTACAAACAGAGCAGGTGTAATGATAATCTGACAAATAGATTTCCTGCTCTGCTTTTTAATTGTAACGTGCACAATGTTTACATTGTCAACCTGTCCTGTTACAGATTACAATATTAGTTCCTTCTGTGTTGCTGATTTGGGGCTCGATGATATAAACTTCGCCTGCTCAAAGGTACTTTTTCTCGCCGACTCTCGCAAGGCTGCACCAGTGGAATGATAGTAAAAAAGGGGCAGTCCCTGCGAGTGGCGAGATGGCTCCTATTAAAAGTATTGGAGCTCGCTGGATAGGGACACTTCACTCATTAGAGCGAAGTTAGCAGGGAGCAGGAGAAGCACATTAAAATTAAAATCCTGCAGCCAATATAACTCACATTATGCTGCTTTCTGCATTGAACATCTTATATTCACCTATATTTTCGTATATATGTGTTTATCTATTAGGGTTATAATTATTTTGAGTGTTTTGAGAAAAGCTCGCCACCTTTTAGTTGCAGAGAAAAAACTGTGATATCTGCAGTGCGAAAATCTTTATAGAATTACGCTGGGATTAGAGACATTTTCATATACGCCCATAGAACGCCCATGTTACGCCCATGCTCAGCCCATTTTACAAAAAACAACAATTACACTTTGCATTTTGTATTTAGAAGTTCAAATTTCTGTGTGATTTTTGCACATCCAGTGTACTACAATTACGATTTACGCTGTGCATATTTAATAAGATTTATTCCTGTGTAAATTACATACAATTTTAACTTTTTTTTTTAACATACGATTTTTGGTGAATAATTTTGTTACGGTTTTTGATGCACCTTAACAATACATTTTTCCTGCTTATTTTTGTGTGAATGGTTCAAATATTTGTTTTGTATCATGTTTAAAATACGAATTTTGTTGTGCACATTTCATATGAAAATGCAGTATACGCCCCTTAGCGAGACACCCTGTTTTCTGAGTAAAAAATGGCTTTAGATCATTCCACCAGGGAAATAGAAGGACAGGCGAGCATTCTTTAGTAATCTCGCCAGCCCAGAGAGCTTTCAATCATCAAGCCATTGGACGTTTACAGAATACTAGATTAACAAATCTACGGCTAGATTTAGAGTTTTGTCGGTAAGGACCCGCGTAGCTAACGCTGGCTTTTTTCTTGCCGCACCATAAAAATAACTCTGGTATTGAGAGTCCACATAAAGGCTGCGTTAGGCTCCAAAAAAGGAGCGTAGAGCATATTTAACGCAGCTTAAACTCTCGATACCAGAGTTGCTTACGGACGCGGCCAGCCTCAAAAACGTGCTCGTGCACGATTCCCCCATAGGAAACAATGGGGCTGTTTCAGCTGAAAAAAAACCTAACACCTGCAAAAAAGCCGCGTTCAGCTCCTAACGCAGCCCCATTGTTTGCTATGGGGAAACACTTCCTACGTCTGCACCTAACACCCTAACATGTACCCCGAGTCTAAACACCCCTAGCCTTACCCTTATTAACCCCTAATCTGCCGCCCCCGCTATCGCTGACCCCTGCATATTATTTTTAACCCCTAATCTGCCGCTCCGTAAACCGCCGCTACTTACATTATCCTTATGTACCCCTAATCTGCTGCCCCTAACACCGCCGACCCCTATATTATATTTATTAACCCCTAATCTGCCCCCACAACGTCGCCTCCACCTGCCTACACTTATTAACCCCTAATCTGCCGAGCGGACCGCACCGCTATCATAATAAAGTTATTAACCCCTAATCCGCCTCACTAACCCTATAATAAATAGTATTAACCCCTAATATGCCCTCCCTAACATCGCCGACACCTAACTTCAATTATTAACCCCTAATCTGCCGACCGGAGCTCACCGCTATACTAATAAATGTATTAACCCCTAAAGCTAAGTCTAACCCTAACACTAACACCCCCCTAACTTAAATATAATTTAAATCTAACGAAATTAATTAACTCTTCTTAAATAAATTATTCCTATTTAAAGCTAAATACTTACCTGTAAAATAAATCCTAATATAGCTACAATATAAATAATAATTATATTATAGCTATTTTAGGATTAATATTTATTTTACAGGTAACTTTGTATTTATTTTAACCAGGTACAATAGCTATTAAATAGTTAAGAACTATTTAATAGCTAAAATAGTTAAAATAATTACAAAATTACCTGTAAAATAAATCCTAACCTAAGTTACAATTAAACCTAACACTATACTATCATTAAATTAATTAAATAAAATACCTACAATTACCTACAATTAAACCTAACACTACACTATCAATACATTAATTAAATACAATACCTACAAATAACTACAATGAAATAAACTAACTAAAGTACAAAAAATAAAAAAGAACTAAGTTACAAAAATTAAAAAAATATTTACAAACATAAGAAAAATATTACAACAATTTTAAACTAATTACACCTACTCTAAGCCCCCTAATAAAATAACAAAGACCCCCAAAATATAAAATGCCCTACCCTATTCTAAATTACTAAAGTTCAAAGCTCTTTTACCTTACCAGCCCTGAACAGGGCCCTTTGCGGGGCATGCCCCAAGAAGTTCAGCTCTTTTGCCTGTAAAAAAAACCATACAATACCCCCCCCCCAACATTACAACCCACCACCCACATACCCCTAATCTAACCCAAACCCCCCTTAAATAAACCTAACACTAAGCCCCTGAAGATCATCCTACCTTGTCTTCACCTCACCGGGTATCACCGATCGGTCCTGGCTCCAAAATCTTCATTCAACCCAAGCGGGGGCTGGCGATCCATCATCCGGTGGCTGAAGAGGTCCAGAAGAGGCTCCAAAGTCTTAATCCTATCCGGGAAGAAGAGTAGATCCGGACCGGCAACCATCATCTTCCAAGCGGCATCTTCTATCTTCATCCGATGAGGACCGGCCCCATCCTGAAGACCTCCACCGCGGACCCATCTTCATCCGGCGACGTCCAACTGATGAATGACGGTTCCTTTAAGGGACGTCATTCAAGATGGCGTCCCTCGAATTCCGATTGGCTGATAGGATTCTATCAGCCAATCAGAATCAAGTTCAATCCGATTGGCTGATCCAATCAGCCAATCAGATTGAGCTCGCATTCCATTGGCTGATCGGAAAAGCCAATAGAATGTGAGCTCAATCTGACTGGCTGATTGGATCAGGCAATCGGATTGAACTTGATTCTCATTGGCTGATTCCATCAGCCAATCAGAATATTCCTACCTTAATTCCGATTGGCTGATAGAATCCTATCAGCCAATCGGAATTCGAGGGATGCCATCTTGGATGACGTCCCTTAAAGGAACCGTCATTCTTCAGTTGGACGTCGCCGGATGAAGATGGGTCCGCGGTGGAGGTCTTCAGGATGGAGCCGGTCCTCATCGGATGAAGATAGAAGATGCCGCTTGGAAGATGATGGTTGCCGGTCCGGATCTACTCTTCTTCCCGGATAGGATGAAGACTTTGGAGCCTCTTCTGGACCTCTTCAGCCACCGGATGATGGATCGCCAGCCCCCGCTTGGGTTGGATGAAGATTTTGGAGCCAGGACCGATCGGTGATACCCGGTGAGGTGAAGGTAGGATGATCTTCAGGGGCTTAGTGTTAGGTTTATTTAAGGGGGGTTTGGGTTAGATTAGGGGTATGTGGGTGGTGGGTTGTAATGTTGGGGGAGGGGGTATTGTATGGTTTTTTTTACAGGCAAAAGAGCTGAACTTCTTGGGGCATGCCCCGCAAAGGGCCCTGTTCAGGGCTGGTAAGGTAAAAGAGCTTTGAACTTTAGTAATTTAGAATAGGGTAGGGCATTTTTTATTTTGGGGGTCTTTGTTATTTTATTAGGGGGCTTAGAGTAGGTGTAATTAGTTTAAAATTGTTGTAATATTTTTCTTATGTTTGTAAATATTTTTTTATTTTTTGTAACTTAGTTCTTTTTTATTTTTGTACTTTAGATAGTTTATTTCATTGTAGTTATTTGTAGGTATTGTATTTAATTAATGTATTGATAGTGTAGTGTTAGGTTTAATTGTAGGTAATTGTAGGTATTTTATTTAATTAATTTAATGATAGTATAGTGTTAGGTTTAATTGTAACTTAGGTTAGGATTTATTTTACAGGTAATTTTGTAATTATTTTAACTATTTTAGCTATTAAATAGTTCTTAACTATTTAATAGCTATTGTACCTGGTTAAAATAAATACAAAGTTACCTGTAAAATAAAAATTAATCCTAAAATAGCTATAATATAATTATAATTTGTATTGTAGCTATATTAGGATTTATTTTACAGGTAAGTATTTAGCTTTAAATAGAAATAATTTATTTAAGAAGAGTTAATTAATTTCGTTAGATTTAAATTATATTTAAGTTAGGGGGGTGTTAGTGTTAGGGTTAGACTTAGCTTTAGGGGTTAATACATTTATTAGAATAGCTGTGAGCTCCGGTCGGCAGATTAGGGGTTAATAATTGAAGTTAGGTGTCGGCGATGTTAGGGAGGGCAGATTAGGGGTTAATACTATTTATTATAGGGTTAGTGAGGCGGATTAGGGGTTAATAACTTTATTATAGTAGCGGTGCGGTCCGCTCTGCAGATTAGGGGTTAATAAGTGTAGGCAGGTGGAGGCGACGTTGAGGGGGGCAGATTAGGGGTTAATAAATATAATATAGGGGTCGGCGGTGTTAGGGGCAGCAGATTAGGGGTACATAAGGATAACTTAAGTAGCGGCGCTTTGCGGTCGGCAGATTAGGGGTTAATTATTGTAGGTAGCTGGCTGCGACGTTGTGGGGGGCAGGTTAGGGGTTAATAAATATAATATAGGGGTCGGCGGTGTTAGGGGCAGCAGATTAGGGGTACATAAGGATAACGTAGGTGGCGGTCGGCAGATTAGGGGTTAAAAAAATTGAATAGAGTGGCGGCGATGTGGGGGGACCTCGGTTTAGGGGTACATAGGTAGTTTATGGGTGTTAGTGTACTTTAGAGCACAGTAGTTAAGAGCTTTATGAACCGGCGTTAGCCCAGAAAGCTCTTAACTACTGACTTTTTTCTGCGGCTGGAGTTTTGTCGTTAGAATTCTAACGCTCACTTCAGCCACGACTCTAAATACCGGAGTTAGAAAGATCCCATTGAAAAGATAGGATACGCAATTGACGTAAGGGGATCTGCGGTATGGAAAAGTCGCGGCTGAAAAGTGAGCGTTAGACCCTTTTTTGACTGACTCCAAATACCGGAGGTAGCCTAAAACCAGCGTTAGGAGCCTCTAACGCTGGTTTTCACGGCTACCGCCAAACTTCTAATCTAGGCCCTAGTTTCTTCATCTGTTTTGCCAACCTGTCCTGTTATAGATTACAAGATTAGCAAGTCCAGTTTCTTCTTCTGTGTTGCTGGCATGTCCTGTTATAGATTACAAGATTAGCAAGTCTGTTTTTTTCTTCTGTATTGCTGGCCTGTCCTGTTATAGATTACAAAATTAGCAAATCTAGTTTCTTCTTCTGTGTTGCTGACCTGCCCTGTTACAGATTACAAGTTTACCAAATCTAGTTTCTTATTCTGTGTTTCTGGCCTGTCCTTTTACATATTACAAGATTAGCAAATCTAGTTTCTTCTTCTGTGTTGCTGGCCTGTCCTGTTACAGATTACCAGATTTGCAAATCTAGTTCCTTCTTCTGTGTTGCTGACCAGTCCTTTTACATATTACAAGATTAGCAAATCTAGTTTCTTCTTCTGTGTTGCTGACCAGTCCTGTTACAGATTACCAGATTAGCAAGTCTAGTTCCTTCTTCTGTGTTGCTGACCAGTCCTGTTACAGATTACCAGATTAGCAAATCTAGTTACTTCTTCTGTGTTGCTGACCAGTCCTGTTATAGATTACCAGATTAGCAAATCTAGTTAATTCTTCTGTGTTGCTGACCAGTCCTGTTACAGATTACCAGATTAGCAAATCTAGTTACTTCTTCTGTGTTGCTGACCAGTCCTGTTACAGATTACCAGATTAGCAAGTCTAGTTCCTTCTTTTGTGTTGCTGTCCTGTCCTGTTATAGATTACAAAATTGATAAATCCTTTACATTCTACTTCTTGACCTCTTGTGAACATTACCCTAGGCCAACCATACAAACTAAACTCCCTACATCTAGTTCCCCTAAAGAGCACGTAAACAAGAGGATTCTTCAGAACAAAACATGAAGATTATCCTCCCTCTACCCCTTTACATGAATCTTTGGCACCTGCACAAACACAAGTAAACATTGTCCCAGCTCACGATCTATAGATGATATCATTGCAATTATACAAAGATATTGCCATCATTATTACATTGTGTCTTCTGCCCACAAGAAAGATATCAGTTGTATCAATGTTATAAAGCAAAATGTGTGAAAGAGAGGAGGCTGAATGGTTTTATGGTACCACATTTTAGACTTTTTTTTCCATTCAATTCTGGATCCCATTAATTTGTTTTTCATAACATCCACTTTTTGAATTTGCTGCATATTACTGTTAAACAAAAGATCATTGTATAGCACAGAAAAGCTCACTTCACATGTAATAGACACTACTATAAAGAATAATATGCACAGATACTGATCTAAAAGTTACTTAGAAGCTCCCAGTTTAGCACTGAGGGACACCCATTGAAATGGGCTGAGAAAGTAGAAAGAGCAGACTCTCCCCCCTCTCCCCTGCATACCCTTTACATGAACAGGAGCAAGCAGGAGTCTGTAGAGTGGGGTCTACATCTGATACTTTGGGGCTTGGTTAGGGGTCTTAAAATCAGCGCAATGTTATTAAAAAATGAGAAAAACTATACATTGTTACAAAAGCACTGCCACATCAGCACAGATCAGCGCTGGAATGTGGTGAAGGATAGATTTAAACATGGTGGCACCATAACTAGAGGGAGGTGGGAAACAACCTCAATATTATGCTTTTAAAATGTATTTAGCGTTAAATTCCCCTTTAATTACAGTACTGGGCTGAAACATGTTATATTGAGTGACAATGTGACATAATTTTGGCTAAACTAAACATTTATAAGATAAAATGCCAACGATGAAACCAATGAATATTATGGCTGAGATGGTACCACAGTAGCTCATATCTGTAAACTGAAGGTTGCACAGCAGGAGGGGAGGAACTGACACAGCCTCATAATCCACAGTCAAAATGCATATTCAAGAATTCCTTCACTGAAGCTCATTTGTATGCGACAAGTCTCTTCCCAGAATGTCAGATGGACGGTTCCTGAAAACAGGAGAAGCAACATAGTCGTGATTATTCATTGTTCTGCAACATATTATATAGGACACTTATGTCTTCAATAACATGCCCCAAACACATCAGAAAACCTGATTCTGAAACAAAACCACAAGACCATGTAATGTTTCTATTGTAGACAAGGGATTATGGGTAACGGAATGCAAATTGTAGCACATTGCTCTTTTAGCTGTTACGTGTTGATGTACAAATGACATTTTACTTAATGGATTTACAATAAAGGGTTTTTGAGTCGTTTTTTTCTAAGATAACAAATATAATATGAGAAGCAGCTCCTGCTACTCTGGGATACCTATAAAAATGCACATTACAGAGCTGTGTGCAGGTTAGAGAGCAGATATACTTTATGCTTTTCTTACACTAACATGAATGATATAGTAATTACTATTGGAAACTGCTTATACTCTAATACAATAGTATTAAACAGCAAATTAAATGTTAAAGCAAATTGTTGTTAATCTAAGATTAGTTAGCCCTCTCCTTTATTTTCCCATTCTCTCTGCATCTCCTACGCTCTCACTTTCCTGTCCATCTCTCTCTCTCTCCTGACTCCCTCTTCCTTTCCCTCTTTTCCACCTCTCTCTACTTTTTCTCTCTCCTTCTACCCCTCTCTATCTTTCTCTCCCTCTCTTTCTGTCTCTCTCACTTTCACTCTCTCTCTCTCTCTCTTTAGGTCTCTCTTTTTTTCTCTCTCCTCTTTTTCTGTGTGTCTCTCTCTTTCTCTCTGTCCCTCTCACTCTCTCAATTTATCTCCCTCTATTTCTCTCTCTCTCTTTCTATTTCTTTCCCTCTCTCTCTCTCTCCCTCCCTTTCCCTCTTTCCCACCTCTCTCTACTTTCTCTCTCTCCATCTGATCCTCTCAATCATACTCTCTCCCCCTCTCTCTCTCTCTTTCTGTCTTTCTCTCTTTTTAGGTCTCTCTTTCTTCTCTCTCTCTTTCTCTCCTCTCGGTCTTCTTTATGTCTCTCTCCCTCTCTTTTTCTCGTTTTCTTTCTCTCTCTCTCTCTCTCTCTCTCTCTCTCTCTCTCTCTCTCTCTCTCTCTCTCTCTCTCTCTCTCTCTCTCTCTCTCTCTCTCTCTCTCCCTCTCTATATCTTTTTTAAGACACAATGAGTCCATGGATCATCTTAATTACTAATGGGATATTCACCCCCCTGGTCAGCAGGAGGAAGCAAAGAGCACCACAGCAGAGCTGTTAAATAGCTCCTCCCTTCCCTCCCACTCCAGTCATTCTCTTTGCCTACGTTAGTGATAGGAAGCGGTAAAGTGAGGTGTTAATAAAAGATTCTTCAATCAAGAGTTTATTATTTTTAAAGTAGTGCCAGAATGTGCTGCTTTGTTCTAGGGTGTAGCCGTAGTCCATATCAGTCTCTTCAGTAGAGCTTTTGGTGGCTTTAAAGCAATGGGAACTTGTGGGACATAATTCTCACTGCGCCTCCCATGTATTTGCTGCACTGTATGCCTTTAGTCTGAGGAAAAGGATTACTCAGCATGCCTTTTTTTCCACAGGTCAATAGGAGGGAGAGGACCTTTTAAACCTGGGATCTGCCTTGCTGTCAGGCAGAGGATGAGGTAAGTGCTAACTTTTTGTCTGGGGATAGAAGGGAAATCTCAGAGAAAAGTTTGGGCACAGTATTATTTTATTCAAAGCCTCATTACCAATAGGGAATATATTATCCTATGATGCTAGGGGGCACTATGACACTTTGGCTTTTATTATTCTACAAGCCTTATTAATGTTGATAGATTCTCCTACTGCGTTAGGGGATAATAGGCAAACATAGAACCAGGCACTGGGGCTGATCCCTCATCTCCCGGCGGTTTCCTAACATAATTTCAACCGACCGGGAGTGTACATATTAACTATTCAGGGTTTGGGCGCTGCTGCATGAACACTAGAGCAGGCTCAGTGCGTAGGAGGTTTTTTTATGTTGAAACTTACGGACTACGCTATTATCTACAAAGCTTGTAATGGCGGCAGAGAATTATTGATACGCCCACAATGGGCGGTACTTATGTGGCGCCATTTTAGTTACACAGCTGTTCTTCTTCTTCCGGTTTCCAGAAAGGCTGTTTAGTTTTTGAGAAGCGCTTCTGTAACTTAGAGCAGCGCTTCTGTTACTGCTGTTTAGGTCACAATGTTGGCGCTTAGAGCAGCGCTTCTGTAACAGCTGTTTCATTCACGATATTAGCGCTTAGAGCAGCGCTTCTGTAACAGCAGAATCTTCTGCGGATGGGTTGACACGCACCTCAGCTGCGTTACGCTGATGTGTAGAGGGGGTTTGCTGAGGCAATCTTGAACAAAATTATTTCTCAATCCACCCCTGTTTTATGCTTACCTTAGAACAAGAACTTATTATCTTAAGCTAAACTTAAAGAGATAGTAGAGTATGTTATGTGATCTTTTAATTCATCTCTGCCCGTCCAGATACGAAAGTTTCTCTTTAACTTTTAAAGAGACAGTAACGGTCTTTATGTATTTGCTTTTATTATAAGGTTCAGATTGTTAATTGATAATCTTTTTGTCTCTGTTCACTATGTTGTTAAAAGACTGCCACTTAAATAAAGGAGGTAGTCTTTCAAATTTTATAGAGACAGTAACAGTTTTTATATGTTAATTTTATTAAAAAACTTTTTTTTTTTATTAATCATCTGTTCTCTGTTCCCTATGTTGTGAGAGATTTTTTCAAGAGGATTAAAATATTTTCTCGCAAATGTATAAAAAAAAAAATAATAAAAAAAATTATATTTTTTTTTATAGCCCCCACATGCAGTGCCCTGCGCTTCCTCACAAACTTCATTCAGAGTTATTCGCCAGCCATCGCTTCCATACGATATTTTTAAGCGATATCTGTTGTATTGTCTGTTTTTCCCATATTGTAGGGAAATTGCTTGAGGAAGTGTTGCTCATACAGTAGTATCTATTCCGAATTTTCCCCCCTGAAGCATGAAGAGGAGGATACTTCGGTAGTATATAAGGGGAAAGCTCAGACTCTGTCTGTGTAATTTCTTTGTCTGATACTGACGTGTTTCCTTCAGTTAAGACGAGCACCCCCGTTGGTTATTTTAGGAGGTTTGAGTTTCCCTGGATGTCGCCGATTTCTCTGGCGTAGTCAATTCTTTTAATTCCAGCAATCTTTATAAGGATGATTGGAAGGATAGGGAGAAACTGGGTACCCCCTTTTCTCCAGATTTAGCAGACTCTTTCAATGAGTTTTTTCCACTGGTACCCAGGAATTGTGTGTGTGTCAGAGTTACAACTACCTGCGGTTGCATTACTTTGTCACAGGTGCAGTGGCATTCTGGTTTGTGCGTTGTCTGTTCTATCAGGACAGACTCTCCTCTCAAAGAAATCCAGAATAGGGTTGAGGCAATTAAGTTAGCTACCACTGCTATCTCAGAGGCTCCACTTCATGGTTTTAAACTGGGACCTAGGATTTCGGGCTTTGCCATAAGGCCCGCAGAACGTTAAGTCTGCAAATGCCTCTTCTAAGTATAAATTTTTGGTGATTCCCTATAAGGGGAAGACCTGGTTTGGTTCTGTTTTAACAGAAATTTTCTGATATTACGTGAGGTAAGGGTAATTCCTTCCCTCAGAATTAGAAAGCAGTTGTCAGTATAGTTCACTTCCTTTCGATTTTTCAAAGGAAGTTGTTCATCTTTTTCTTCCAAGCAGGAGTTACTGTTGACTCAGTCAATCTTGGAATCTGGAGATCCTGCCGATTAATCAAAGTCAGCATGACAGGCCTGTTCCCTATCTGGGAGGATTCTGTATCCCACGGATACAATTTAGAGTTCAGGATTCTTTTCTCCCAGGGGCAGGTCTTTGTTTTCAAGGTTATCTGCAGTTGAAGAGAGGCGTTCTTACTCTGCGTAGGAGACCTCTCTGACTTGGGAGTGATAGTTCCTGTTCGGTTTAATCGACTGGGTCTGGGTTTTTATTCCAACTTGTTTGTGATTCCCTAAATAAGAGGGAACCTTCAGACACATATCTGTATGTTCACGTTTACAGAGATCATCACAAGTTCCTAAGGTTTACCTGCCTGGACAAACTCTGCCACTTTGTGGCTCTTTCCTCCGGTCTTGCCACAGCTTCCAGGATTTTATCAAGGGTTCTGGGATCTCTGTTGACGATGCTTCGATTAAGGGGCATTTTATTGGATCTCTATCTGGACGACATCCTAGTCCGGGCGCCATCCTTACATCTAGCAAGATCTCACATGGACACAGTATTATCCTTCCTGTGGTTTCGCAGGTGGAAGGTGAATTTGGGAAAAAGTTCCTTAGTTCCAAATACAAGGGTAATTTTCTTAGGAACCATAATAGACTCTCTGTCTATGAGGATTTTTCTGACTGATATCCGGAAACTAAAGATTATCGATGCTTGTCTAGTCCTTCAGTCCAATTCTCAGCCATCAGTGGCCCAGTGCAGGAGTTAATTGGGCTGATGGTGACAACAATGGACATCATCCCGTTTGCTTGCTTCAATTTCAGACTTCTACAGTTTAGCATGCTCAGACAATGGATTGGAGATTGTGCGGACTTGTCTCCTCGATTACTACTTGAGCAGGAGACAAGGGATTCTCTACTATGGTGTTTTTTTCTGGATCATCTCTCCTAGGGATCCTGCTTTCACAGACCATCTTAGGTGATTGTGGCAACAGATGCCAGCCTTCTAGGGAGGGAGCAGTCTGGGGCTCAGGGAACATGGACTTGGTCGGAGTCTGTTCTATCCATAAATATTCTGGAACTGAGAGCGATCTACAATGGCCCCAGTTAGCCTTGGTACAGTTTATCAGGTTCCAGTCAGACAACATGACGTCAGTGGCTTACATCGATCATCAGGGAGGAACGAAGTGTTCCTTAGTGATGACAGAGGTATCCAAAATAATTCAGTGGGCAGAGGCCCATTCTTGCCGCCTGTTGGCGATCCACATCCCAGGGGTGGACAACTGGTAGGTGGATTTCCTGAGCAGGCAGACCTTTCATCCAGGGGAGTGGGAACTTGGATCTTTAATCTAGCATGCCTGTTTCCTTTGTTTGCTCTTCTTCCTCGAGAAATTGCTCAAATCAAACTGGAAAGGGCCTCAGTGATTTTCATAGCACTGACTTGGCCTTACAGGATTTGGTATGCTGATCTGGTGGAGATGACATCTCTACCACTTTCTTAGATATTGAGTTGTTATCTTGGAAAGTTTTTATTTCTTTTTACTATTTCTTCTGCTCGGAGAGTTTCTGAGATCTCAGCATTACAGTATGAGTCACCTTACCTTATTTTTCATTCAGATAAGGTAGTTTTCCGTACTAATTAGGAGTTCTTCCAAAGGTTGTTTCTGATCAGAACATTAATCAAGAGATTGTTGTTCCTTCCTTGGGTTCTAATCCTTCTTCTCAGAAGGAAAGACTTCTGCACACTTTGGACGTGGTCCGTGCTTTAAAGTTTTACCTGCAGGCGTCTAAGGACTTTTGTCAGCCTTATTTTTTGTTTGTGGTTTTCTCATGAAAACATAAGGGACAGAAAGACACGGTTACTTCCTTCTCTTTGGATGAAGAGTATCATACGTTTTACATATGAGACTGCTGGACAGCAGTTTTTCAAGAGAGTTGCGACTCATTCCACGAGGGTTGTTGCTTCCTCATGGGCATTCAAAGATGAAGCTTCTGTGGCTCCGATTTGCAAGGTTGCAACTTTGTCTTCTCTTCACACATTTTCAAAGTTCTATAAACTTGACTTTGTTGCCTCGACTGAGGTCGCTTTTGGGAGAAAGGTTCTTCAAGCAGTGGTGCCTTCCGTTTAGGTTCCCTGTCTTGTCCCTCCCGTATCATCTATGTACTCTAGCTTGGGTATTGAATCCCATTAGTAATTAAGATGATTCGTGGACTCATCGTGTCTTAAAAAAGAAAATTTATGCTTACCTGATAAATGTATTTATTTTTTGACATGATGACTCCACGGCCCGGTTGTGAGTTATGTAAACTTCAGACACCTCTGCACCTTGGCAGACTGGACTGGAGTGGGAGGGAAGGGAGGAGGTATTTAACAGCTCTGCTGTGGTGCTCTTTGCCTCCTCCTGCTGACCAGAAGGTGAATATCCCATTAGTAATTCAGATGATCCGTGGACTCATTGTGTCAAAAAAGAAATAAATTTATCAGGTAAGCATAAATTTTCTTTTCTTTCTCTCTCTTTCTCTCTCTCTCTCAATGCTATTATGAATTACAGTTGAACACATTATATTACTCACCACTTGCATATGAGGGATAATAGTGCACCCTGATCTATCTATTAAAAGTATAGGGCATCTGTCGCATTAAGATTATCTGGTAAATCTTTTTGTAGCAGTTTGTGTGCTATTCTTAGTACAGGATAACAATATGAATAGCATGTGCTCCACTTGTAACCTAGGCCTTAGTCTGTAAAAGACCACTCAGCTGCTTTTAGCCATAATTCAGAAATACTGATCACTTATAAAGACCAACAAGTAAAAGATTTAAGTAACCCTTTCATGGATGTTAGGTCTGTAGTGCTAAGATTTACAGTATAGTGTATTGTTATATCCGCAGAGAAGACATTAACATGGAAGAGCTGCTCGCTACAAATTAATGGACAGATAACATGGATTAGTTTATTTCCTGGCTGTTGAGAATGTTATCTACAGACCTAAAAACTTTGTATTACTTTTGATTAAAGTATTACAAAATGTGTTTTAAAAAATAAGTGACTAAGGGACCTGGTTTGAATAATATAGCTCCATGGGAATTTGTTGTACAGTAAATGGAAACATACAGTAAAGAGTAGTGAAATACATGTCTTGTAGAATATGAAGTTTGTAGAGGAGAAATAGGATTTGATTTATATTGTAAGCCCTTTTTCTGCCCCAGTCAAGCTTCGAAGAGTAAATGCTCAGTTGGTCACTGTCTCAAGATACACAGAGATAAAGGACTTGTCAGCAATTCTCTATAGTGCTATGAACCACATTTGTTGGTTGAGTTACTTAGTCATTGAGACCTGTAGCTATAAAATCACATGAAAGAGATGTCAGTAACATTTTGTAAAAATTGGATAATCTAGAGACTTGGGGGCTGATTTAACAAGGGCCAAATGGCCTTGAATGTAACTGTTTCCGCGCAAGCCTTTAGGCTCGCCAGAAACAGGAGTCTTAAGACCGCTGCTCCTTAACTTGTATTCCTCCTATGATGCAACGGACATCAATCCGCCCGATTGCATACGATCGGGTAGATTGACACCCCCTGCTAGTGGCCGATTGGCCGCAAATCTACAGTGGGCTGCATTGCACAAGCAGTTCACCAGAACTGCTTGTGCAATGATAAATGCAGACAGTGTATGCTGTCGACATTTATCGATGTGCGGCGGACATGATCCTCTGTAGCGGATCATGTCCGCTCGCACTTTGTTAAATCGACTTCCAGGAATATTCTTATTCAATTAAATGCTCAGAATACTGAGTAGAGATGTATGAATGTCCCAGCCTTGACCACTAAATAGTTTTTTTTTTTATGAGGGTTGGAAGAACAAGCATGATATATATGCACAGGGAAACTGGTCTTAGAGCATCACATTTGTAAAGAGACAAATTAAAGGTCAATAAGATGGTGCTCTATTGCTGTTAAACGGATATTATACACTAGATTTTTCTTTCCATAAATGTTTTGTAGATGATCTATTTATATAGCCCATACAGGTTGTTTTTTTTAAATGTATAGTTTTGCTTATTTTTAAATAACATTGTGCTGATTTTCAGACTCCTAACCAAGCCCCAAAGTTTTAGGAGAATACCAACGTATACCTAGTCCAGCTTGCTCCTGTTTGTGTAAAGAGTCTTTTCATATGCAGAGGAAGGGGAGTGTCTGCTTTTTTTACAGAAAGTTAAATGAAAATTACTGTATACTGTCCCTTTTAATGTATATAACCACAGGGGTCAATCACAATTCTGTGAGAAACTTATGATTTTCAACAGAGAATCAGCAAAAAGGTTGATGTGGATTTTTGTAAATAAAACAAATTTTCTAAAGTATTGTAACTGACCCCTTTTCATTTAACCAATGCGTAATTAAAGGGACCGTAAACATCTTGTAACTACATTACAAGACATTTCTGTTGTGTTGCTATAAAACATCATATCAGCCAAATCTTAAATTTTTAAAATAAATTAACATTCCTTTTTACAGCAATTATTTTTCAATAGCCAGACTCCATTTATAAAGTTAGCATAAAATAATCTGTTTTGCAGTTGTTAAAAGTGAACACCAATTATTGGACGATATGTCACAGAGTTAGCCTCACAAAGTCAGCAGGTGCTTTTCATGTTCTGAGAATTAGTTTTCAGATCTAAATTACATAAAAATATAAATAAAAGTTGAAAGATTAATATACGACAATGTGCCCAACTGTGTTGGTGCTTGATTTTGATGTTCTTTTGATATCTGATGTAACTATGTGTTTTCATGTGTGATGCTCTCAATAAAAAGAATTTAAAAACAAAAAATATAAATAAAAATCTCAAGGTGTTAACTGTCCCTTTAACAAGAATAAATAAAAAGCATAAAAGTGTAGCTACCAATCAGCGGATAGCTCACAATAATGCAGTGCTGATCCTCAGACTACCTAGGTATGCTTTTTTTAACAAAGGAACACAGTTTTATATTAAAAGTCTCTTAAAATTGCATGCTCTATCTGAATTATGAAAGTATAAGTTTGGCTTTTTATGTCCCTTTAACTAATTAGAGTAGGACACATCTAAATGTGCTTGTCATGAAGTCACGACGGGAGCATATATTGGCCACAATCTACTAATTACTCTTTTATTTAGATGCGTTTATATCATTCTCTTATTTACAGCATTTGTTTATTTTGTGCCACAAGGCAATTTACCCAGATTGCTTATTGCAAAATTATTTTTCCTAAGAAAAATGCTGACATCAAGTCAGAGGCAGTTTCTAGCAGGCCCATTTATCAAGCTCCGTACGGAGCTTGAAGGGCCGTGTTTCTGGCGAGTCTTCAGACTCGCCAGAAACACAAGTTATGAAGCAGCGGTCTAAAGACCGCTGCTTCATAACCCTGTCCGCCTGCTCTGAGCAGGCGGACAGGAATCACCGGAAATCAACCCGATCGAATACGATCGGGTTGATTGACACCTCCCTGCTGGCGGCCAGTTGGCCGCGAGTCAGCAGGGGGCGGTGTTGCACCAGCAGCTCTTGTGAGCTGCAGGTGCAATGTTAAATGCGGAGAGCGTATTGCTCTCCGCATTTAGCGAGGTCTTGCGGACCTGATCTGCAGTATCGGATCAGGTCCGCAAGCCCTTTGATAAATGGGCCCCTGTGTCTCTGCTACTTCAGATGTGATTTCATTCTGTTAACTTCTTCCTCTATAGCAATAGCTACAAAAAAAGCGTAAGCTTGTTCAGACGAAAGACAATAGCGACTGATTAGGAAGAAGCAAGAAATATTTTAAACTTAAAAGCATCCATGCTCCAAACAAACCTATAAAATAAATCAGAATAAAGGCTATTTTTCCTGTCTGAAGAGACAATTTTCGGAGTTCCTTTATGCTGTTATCGATAAAAAAGGAACAAAAAAAAAAAAAGCTTTTTTGGTCTTTTGGGTGCATTGCTTTTTTTTCTGCATAGTAAGTGATTGAGGCTCTGATCTGAAGGGCACTTCTTTAGCAAGTAACTTGGCTGATCGTGTCTTGTACAAATGGACAATAATCCCCCATAAAGGTCTGAGAACTTTCGGGGAAGAGAACGTGAACAAAATAATTTATCATAAGCTTAAAAATAATAAATACAGAAATCACTACTTCTACGTTGCCTTTCATGTAATAGTTTTGATATCATCTTGAGCCACAGCAAAGTGAATTATTTGCTCATTATGCACTTTATTAAAAAATAGATAAAGAAACAAAATGAAGTTGCAAAGAACTGCCAGTTACTGCGCTAAAATACATTATTTGTATAATGTGTTAAGAATTAATAGCACTTTAATTTTTGTGCTCAAGTTATTTTTTTATCACTTTAGTGAAAGTCTATGGCGCACTAACTTCTGCATGTTGTATATGGTGTGCCTCACATAATAGACTTCTATGCGGCACACAGTAAAATTCATGTCAAGTGACAGACATCAGCCAATCACAGACTAGTATACGTATACCCTGTGAGCTTGTGCACGTGCTCAGTAGGATCTTGTTCCCCAAAAAGTGTGAATATAAAAAGACTGTGCAAAATATGATAATGGAAGTAAATTGGAAAGTGTCTTAAAAGTGCTGCTCTATCTGAGTCATAAAAGTTTATTTTGACTTGAACGTCCCTTTAATTCATCACTTGTAATATGAGTACAGTAAACCTACTAACAGCACTCTCTGTGGTACCCATTAAACACATACACCTAGATTTAGAGTTTTGCGTTAGCCGTCAAAAGCAGCGTTAAGGGGTCCTAACTCTGCTTTTGGCCGCCCGCTGGTATTTAGAGTCAGGCAGGAAAGGGTCTAACACTCATTTCCCTACCGCGATTCCAGGCTACCGCAGATACCCTTACGCCAATTGCGTATCCTATCTTTTCAATGGGATCTGCCTAACGCCAGTATTTGGAGTCTTGGGAGAAGTGAGCGGTAGACCCTCTACCGACAAGACTCCTACCGCCAAAAAAAGTCAGTAGTTAAGAGCTTTATGGGCTAACGCTGGAATATAAAGCTCTTAACTACTGTGCTCTAAAGTACACTAACACCCATAAACTACCTATGTACCCCTAAACCGAGGCCCCCCCACATCGCCGCCACTATAATAAAAATTTTTAACCCCTAATCTGCCGACCGGACACCGCCGTCACCTACATTATACCTATAAACCCCTAATCTGCTGCCCCTAACATCGCCGACCCCTATATTATATTTATTAACCCCTAATCTGCCCCCCTCCAACTTCGCTGCCACCTTACCAACACTTATTAACCCCTAATCTGCCGACCGGACCTCACCGCCACTATAATAAATGTATTAACCCCTAAACCTAACTCTAACCCTAACACCCCCCTAACATAAATATAATTTAAAATAAACAAAATAATATTCCTAAAATTAAATAAAATAATCCTATTTAAAACTAAATACTTACCTATAAAATAAACCCTAATATAGCTACAATATAACTAATAATTACATTGTAGCTATTTTAGGATTTATATTTATTTTACAGGAAACTTTGTATTTATTTTAACTAGGTACAATAGCTATTAAATAGTTAATAACTATTTAATAGCTACCTAGTTAAAATAAATATAAAATTACCTGTAAAATAAATCCTAACCTAAGTTACAAATACACTAATTACATACAATTAGCTAAAATAAAATACAATAAACTATACTATAATACAAAAAAACAAACACTAAATTACAAAAAGTAAAAAAGAATTACAAGCAGTTTAAACTAATTACACCTAATCTAAGCCCCCTAATAAAATAAAAAAGCCCCCCAAAATAAAAAATTCCCTACCCTATTCAGCCAATAGAATGCGAGTTCAATACAATTGGCTGATTGGATCAGCCTATCGGATTGAACTTCAATCTGATTGGCTGATTGCATCAGTCAATCAGATTTTTTCTACCTTAATTCCGATTGGCTGATAGAATTTTATCAGCCAATTGGAATTGAAAGGACGCCATCTTGGATGACGTCCCTTAAAGGAACCTTCATTCGTCGTTAGTCCATCGGTTGAAGAGGATGGCTCCGCGTCAGCTCCGTTGAAGATGGCTCCGCTCCGGATGGATGAATATTGAAGACGCCACCTGGATGAACACTTCTACCGGATGGAGGACCTCTTCTTTGCCGCTTGGATGAAGACTTCTACCGGATCAAGGACCTCCTCTGCGCACCTTGGATGAAGAATTCGGCTCGGCTGGGTGAAGACGACTCAAGGTAGGGAGATCTTCAGGGGGTTAGCGATAGGTTTATTTAAGGGGGGTTTGGGTGGGTTAGAGTAGGGGTGTATAGGTGGTGGGTTGTAATGTTGGGGGGTATTGTATTTTTCTTTTCAGGTAAAAGAGCTGATTACTTTGGGGCAATGCCCAGCAAAAAGCCCTTTTAAGGGCTGGTAAAAGAGCTGATTACATTTGTATTTTAGAATAGGGTAGGGAATTTTTTATTTTGGGGGGCTTTTTTATTTTATTAGGGGGCTTAGATTAGGTGTAATTAGTTTAAAGTGCTTGTAATTCTTTTTTATTTTTTGTAATTTAGTGTTTGTTTGTTTTTGTATTATAGTATAGTTTATTTTATTGTATTTTATTTTAGCTAATTGTATGTAATTTATTTAATTAATTTAATGATAGTGTAGTGTTAGGTGTATTTGTAACTTAGGTTAGGATTTATTTTACAGGTAATTTTGTATTTATTTTAACTAGGTAGCTATTAAATAGTTATTAACTATTTAATAGCTATTGTACTTAGTTAAAATAAATACAAAGTTGCCTGTAAAATAAATATAAATCCTAAAATAGCTACAATGTAATTATTAGTTATATTGTAGCTATATTAGGGTTTATTTTATAGGTAAGTATTTAGTTTTAAATAGGAATAATTTAGTTAATTTTAGGAATATTATTTTGTTTAATTTAAATTATATTTATGTTAGGGGGGTGTTAGGGTTAGGGTTAGAGTTAGGTTTACTGGTTAATAAATTTATTATAGTAGCGGCGACGGTGCGGGCAGGAGATTAAGGTTTAATAATTGTAGGTAGGTGGCGGCGATGTTAGGGAGGGCAGATTAGGGGTTAATCAAATTTATTATAGTGTTTGCGAGGCGGGAGTGCGGCAGTTTAGGGGTTAATACATTTATTATAGTGGCGGCGAGGTCTGGTTGGCAGATTAGGGGTTAATAAGTGTAGGTAAGGTGGGAGCGACGTTGGGGGGGCAGATTAGGGGTTAATAATTATAATATAGGGGTCGACGGTGTTAGGGGCAGCAGATTAGGGGTTCATAGGGATAATGTAGGTTGCGGTGGTGTCCGGAGCGGCAGATTAGGGGTTAATGGTATAATGCAGGTGTCAGCGATAGCGGGGGCAGCAGATTAGGGGTTAAAAAGTGTAAGGTTAGGGGTACATGTTAGGGTGTTAGGTGCAGACTTAGAGAGTGTTTCCCCATAGGAAACAATGGGGCTGCGTTAGGAGCTGAACGCATGGTTGTCACATTACATGTACAATATAACAAGAAAAACAAATTAAACATAAAAAACTGTAAGATACTGGTGTTTCATGGGATTTTCTAAATGGATTTTGCAGCGGATTCAACAGAACTTCACTGAAGCAAATTATACGCAGCCAAAGCAAAAGTTAATTAAAAAAAAAAGACTAATTGATTCAGTATTGATAGTGATTGCTGCCTTTTGTGTTGTTTTTACTCAACTGTTAATATCAATTCATGCCATTTGTGCAGTTAACAATTTAATATAATTTAGCATATTTTAATGCCATTAATATTGTATTAAATGTCCAATTATCAGATAAAAGGGATGGTAAGGGATGGTAATATTATAAATATTAGTGCTAATAATGATATAAGTTGTATATATAAAGGGATATGAGCAAGTCTGGGTACTTTAGGTTTTCTTGGAATTTACAAGTGAAATCACAGCATTAAAATGGTGCTGATATAAAACTGCATTACTTCAGCAGTGAAATTTTAAAGAACCTTAATATAATCCTCAGACAGTAATAAATGGGATGCATAGCACCCCCTGACTCCCACCTAGAAGCGCTACTGCCAGGCTTATTTACCTCTTGGATGTCTGAGACAGCAGCAATGAAGTAACATTTCATTTTCACCATAACCGTAGCTCTTTCTATACCCAAATAAGTTCCAATGTTGGCAAAACCTTGTGGCTTCTCATCTGTAACATTTTGAATGTCATTATTTGTGCCAAGTGATTTTACACTTATTCTATATCCTAATCACATTCATGATAGAAAAGGGTTTTGTTTCATACTGTATCTGTCTGCCAACCTAGGTATTTCTCTTCAGTAGACCTACAGAAATAAAATATTTTATTAAGTAGCTGGTATTTGTGAGACCCTTGGCAGCAAAGTCACTGTGCCATATCGGCCATCTGGATGTCTTTGGACAGATGCAAGGGCCACATTTGCTTCATGATCCCTGTGTCTCTAAGCTTTCTAAAGAGATGCAGGTCAGGGGATGGGTCAGTTTGGAGAGAAGCTGAGACGTGACTGTCCTGTTGCCTTCCCTAATGGGGCAGAACGCAGCTTTGCCCAGATGACCAGATGCCTCTATGAAGTATTATCAGCCATTGCCAACTCAGATCAAAGTCTGCTGTTTAAATTTCCATCTCTATTTAGCAAATTAGGACCTCTCCACTCTTGCTGGAAGAAAAAACAAAACACCTGGAAACTTAGCTGCACAAAGCTTTGGGAAGTGTTAAAGTCAGTGTATGGTGAAGTCATGAGAGAATCCAGTCTACTGAAGCATGATTGTCATAAATTAACATCTTGCCATAAATTGTGATACCTGCAAATGATGGGACTTGTAAGCTACACTCAGCATAACAAATACAATCAAAAAACAGCCGCCCTTTGTTTAACAATAAATAGTTGATTAGTGAGGAGAAATAGCAGATATACTGTTAAAGGGACATTTCAAAATAAAAATGAAATTTTCTAAATCCTTAAAGCATATAATGTATGCGTTACTGACCCTTGCTTACTATGTTTAACCTAATATGGCTATACTCTTTTCAATATTATATGTACACTGCTAATGACATGTGCATGCATACTCCTGAGACTACCTCAGTAAACTCTCATTGAAAATAGTAACAGTTCTATAAAGGGGACCAAGAAAATAATAAATATGATGAAATAATTATTTTTCTTTTTTTAAAGTGTCTCTTTCTAAGGAACTAAAGTTTTATTTAGATGCCTATTTAAAGGGACATTGCAGCCAAAATAGGAATGCACACAGGTTTATTTAAGGTTTAAATAGAAGCATGTTTTGCAATATGTGTGTATTAGCAAAAAAGCTTCTAGTAAGAGCCATAGCTGTTTCAAGAGTGTACTTTAGTATGCTCTGTGCACCAGCATTTTAAGCATAGCACTTGTTCAGGGAGTCTAATGTACTTGTATCAGCAATTAACAAACTGAGTTACTATCAGATGAGTCTATAAAAGTCCCACTGGCTCTGTGAGCAGCTGCAGTATTTATAATGTTGATGCACTTAGAATATCTAGCTATGCTTCACATGCACGTGCAGAGAAAAATGCTAACAGTAAAACAGTGATAACTTTTACTAGAAGCATTGTTGCCAATATATGTATATTGTATATATGTTTCTATCAAAATATCTAATTCATCTGTGTGCATTTCAGTTTTGACCGGAATGTCTCTCTAAGTGCACAGGGAATAAAACAGTAAAACAAAGTGCCTACTAACATGCAATTTCTAAATCTGCAGGAATATAGGAAGCAGAGGATTTGTACTGTGCCAGTTTGGCAGTGGTACATTTATAGCACCCCATAGAGTCCCATGACACAATTCTGAGGGCACAGTGAAATGCCATACCTTATAAGCATGTGACAGAGCATTCCCTTTATTTGCCTACGTGACTTATGTTTCTGCCCTTTTAAGTCACGCTGAGATCTTGTTAATATGATTACTATTTTTTTTATTTTTTTTATTAAAATCCTGAAATCTGAATAACTGATTGTGTTTACTGAATGCAGCCTATGTTCTTTTTCTGTAGATTTAAATTGCTTTGATAAACATCTTCGTTTCAAGTGAAATTCAACATCAAAGCTTGTGCTAACAAATGACATCTAATATTAGTAACATTCTCCCAGGGATTTAGCTTTATTTAATCACCATCATTATGTGCTGGTTTAATCTTATTCACCTAGAGTTATTTAACGTAACCATTTGCTACCAAACTGCAGCATTTCTGACTTTTCATTTCCCTGCATCTGAAATGCTTTACAAAATAAAGCACTCAAATCCCATGGCATGGCACAGAAAGGGTTATTAACACATGGAGCTGTCATTAGTGGGTGAATGATCTGCAATAAAATAGGTTTGAATTGATATTCTACTCTTCTCAGTAATCATTTTACAGAGGTTAACACAAAGCTATATGCATTTTAAAATTCAAATCCATTTAATTCTGCTAGAAAAGCAGAAACAGTTTTCAGATTACTTTGCTGAAACCTTACAAACCTTATCCTATTTCACCAGAAAAACACTTTTTACATCAGTTTTCAATTAGATTTATTAAAATATTTTTCAAGACCTTTAGAGCCAGATTACAAGTGGAGTGCTATTTAGAGCATTTGCTAGAGCGCTATTTGTGCTAGAAGTAAACTTTTTGTGTGTGTCGGGTTGTGCTGGTATTAGTAAAGGGTTATCACTCTTGCGCTAACCCAATACACACAAAAAGCCGTCATTAAGTGGTTAATGGTCTGGATAACAAGTGAAGCACAAAAATATTGACATTATTGTGCTTTAGCATCACTTGAGTGCAATAAATATCGCCTCTCGTTCAAAGTTATTATTATTTTTTACTCCAGCAATAGTCTAGAGCAGACGTGGGCATTAGGGCAGCTTCATTATCTGCTGAATGCGGAAGTAGGTGGCCCCCCGTTGACTTCGGCTTTTTTCGTAGCCAGACTTATGCTTGTTAAAAAACTTCACACTAAAATCTGGATTTGCAAAAGGTTTTAGCACTAGATTACGAGTGGAGCGGTAGTTGGCGCTCCTGCTTGCACATTTACTCTGCTCAACTTCGGCTTTCTGCGCGTGTCAGGTACCGCACGTATTACAATTTGAAAGTAAAAAGAACGCAACTTAAAATATTACTATTTCAAATTCCAATGTGCTTCAAATACCAGAATATGTTTTATTTATTCATAAATACATCATTATATATATATATATATATATATATATATATATATATATATATATATATATATATATATATATATATATATATACACTGTATATCTGTTGGCATTTTGGTACAATATTTATTTATAGCTATATAATTATGTATAGGTACATATATATACAGTATGTCACAAAAGTGAGTACACACCTCACATTTTTGTAAATATTTTATTATATCTTTTCATGTGACAACACTGAAGAAATGACACTTTGCTACAATGTAAAGTAGTGAGGGTACAGCCTGTATAACAGTGTAACTTTGCTGTCCCCTCAAAATAACTCAGCACACAGCCATTAATGTCTAAACCACTGGCAACAAAAGTGAGTACACCCCTAAGTGGAAATGTCCAAATTGGGCCCAATTAGCCATTTTCCCTCCCCGGTGTCATGTGACTCGTTAGTGTTACAAGGTCTCAGGTGTGAATGGGGAGCAGGTGTGTTAAATTTGGTGTTATTGCTCTCACACTCTCTCATACTGGTCACTGGAAGTTCAACATGGAACCTCATGGCATATAACTCTCTGAGGATATGAAAAAAAGAATTGTTGCTCTACATAAAGGTGACCTAGGCTATAAGAAGATTGCCAAGACCCTGAAACTGAGCTGCAGCATGGTGGGCAAGACCATACAGAGGTTTCACAGGACAGGTTCCACTCAGAACAGGCTTCGCCATGGTTGACCAAAGAAGTTGAGTGCATGTGCTCAGCATTATATCTAGAGGTTGCCTTTGGGAAATAGACATATGAGTGCTACCATCATTGCTGCAGAGGTTGAAGGGGTGGGGGGGTCAGTCTGTCAGTGCTCAGACCATACGCCGCACACTGCATCAAATTGGTCTGCATGGCTGTCATCCCAGAAGGAAGCCTCTTCTAAAGATGATGCAAAAGAAAGACCGCAAACAGTTTGCTGAAGACAAGCAGACTAAGGACATGGATTGCTGGAACCATGTCCTGTGGTCCGATGAGACCAAGATAAACTTATTTGGTTCAGACAGGGGCATATTAAGGCATAGGCCAACAAGGCTGGTGCCTAGGTCACCAGATTTTTAAGGGGCAGTAGAATTTTGAGTCCCTAGGGCCACTCTACTGAACTCAGGACTGGGTGGCTAAATCAACCAATTAGTAATGACTTAAATGGCTGGCCCGGCTATTGCTATCCTATGGGATTGCATGTGGGTGCGCATGACGTGGTGACAGTGGAGGCGGAGCTCACTTGCGCAGCCTGGCCTGGACTGAGAGGGAATGCGGTATTCTTCCTGGAGAAGCAGAATTTTGAGTGCCTAGGGCAGCACAAAACCTAAATACGCCCCTGGGTTCAGATGGTGTCAAGCGTGTCGGCAACCAGGTGAGGAGTACAGAGACAAGTGTGTCTTGCCTACAGTCAAGCATGGTGGTGGTAGTGTCATTGTCTGGGCCTGCATGAGTGCTGCCAGCACTGGGGAGCTACAGTTCATTGAGGGAACCATGAATGCCATCATGTACTGTGACATACTGAAGCAGAGCATGATCCTCTCCCTTTGAAGACTGGGCCACAGGGCAGTATTGCAACATAATAACGACTCCAAACACACCTCCAAAATGACCACTGCCTTGCTAAAGAAGCTGAGGGTAAAGGTGATGGACTGGCCAAGCATGTCTCCAGACCTAAACCCTATTGAGCATCTGTGGGGCATCCTCAAACTGAAGGCAGGGGAGCGCAAGGTCTCTAACATCCAATAGCTATGTGATGTTGTTATGGAGGAGTGGAAGAGGACTCCAGTGGCAACCTGTGAAGCTCTGGTGAACACCATGCCCAAGAGGGTTAAGGCAGTGCTTGAAAATAATGGTTGCCTACTCAAAATATTGATACTTTGGGCCCAATTTGGACATTTTGACTTAGGGGTGTACTTACTTTTGTTGCCCATGGTTTAGACATTAATGGCTGTGGCCTAGATTTGGAGTTTTGTCGGTAAGGACCCGCGTAGCTAACGCCGGCTTTTTTCTGGCCGCACCATAAAAATAACTCTGGTATTGAGAGTCCACATAAAGGCTGCGTTAGGCTCCAAAAAAGGAGCGTAGAGCATTTTTAACGCAGCTTCAACTCTCAATACCAGAGTTGCTTACGTAAGCGGCCAGCCTCAAAAACTTGCTCGTGCACGATTCCCCCATAGGAAACAATGGGGCTGTTTGAGCTGAAAAAAAACCTAACACCTGCAAAAAAGCCGCGTTCAGCTCTTAACGCAGCCCCATTGTTTGCTATGCGGAAACACCTCCTAAGTCTGCACCTAACACCCTAACATGTACCCCGAGTCTAAACACCCCTAACCTTACACTTATTAACCCCTAATCTGCCGTCCCCGCTATCGCTGACACCTGCATTTTATTTTTAACCCCTAATCTGCCGCTCCGTAAACCGCCGCTACTTACATTATCCTTATGTACCCCTAATCTGCTGCCCCTAACACCGCCGACCCTATATTATATTTATTAACCCCTAATCTGCCCCCACAATGTCGCTGACACCTGCCTACACTTATTAACCCCTAATCTGCCGACCGGACCGCACCGCTATTATTATAAAGTTATTAACCCCTAATCCGCCTCACTAACCCTATAATAAATAGTATTAACCCCTAATCTGCCCTTCCTAACATCGCCGACACCTAACTTCAATTATTAACCCCTAATCTGCCGACCGGAGCTCACCGCTATTCTAATAAATGTATTAACCCCTAAAGCTAAGTCTAACCCTAACACTAACACCCCCCTAAATTAAATATAATTTTAATCTAACGAAATTAATTAACTCTTATTAAATAAATTATTCCTATTTAAAGCTAAATACTTACCTGTAAAATAAACCCTAATATAGCTACAATGTAAATTATAATTATATTGTAGCTATTTTAGGATTAATATTTATTTTACAGGTAACTTTGTATTTATTTTAACCAGTTAAGAACTTTAGTAATTTAGAATAGGGTAGGGCATTTTTTATTTTGGGGGGCTTTGTTGTTTTATTAGGGGGCTTAGAGTAGGTGTAATTAGTTTAAAATTGTTGTAATATTTTTCTTATGTTTGTAGATATTTTTTTATTTTTTGTACTTTAGTTAGTTTATTTCATTGTATTTATTTGTAGATATTGTATTTAATTAATGTATTGATACTATAGTGTTAGGTTTAATTGTAGGTAATTGTAGGTATTTTATTTAATTAATTTAATGATAGTATAGTGTTAGGTTTAATTGTAACTTAGGTTAGGATTTATTTTACAGGTAATTTTGTAATTATTTTAACTAGGTAACTATTAAATAGTTCTTAACTATTTAATAGCTATTGTACCTGGTTAAAATAATTACAAAGTTGCCTGTAAAATAAATATTAATCCTAAAATAGCTACAATGTAATTATAATTTATATTGTAGCTATATTAGGGTTTATTTTACAGGTAAGTATTTAGCTTTAAATAGGAATAATTTATTTAATAAGAGTTAATTAATTTTGTTAGATTAAAATTATATTTAATTTAGGGGGGTGTTAGTGTTAGGGTTAGACTTAGCTTTAGGGGTTAATCCATTTATTAGAATAGCGGTGAGCTCCGGTCGGCAGATTAGGGGTTAATAATTGAAGTTAGGTGTCGGCGATGTTAGGGAGGGCAGATTAGGGGTTAATACTATTTCTTATAGGGTTAGTGAGGCGGCAGTGAGGCGGATTAGGGGTTAATAACTTTATAATAGTAGCGGTGCGGTCCGCTCGGCAGATTAGGGGTTAATAAGTGTAGGCAGGTGGAGGCGACGTTGAGGGGGGCAGATTATGGGTTAATAAATATAATATAGGGGTCGGCGGTGTTAGGGGCAGCAAATTAGGGGTACATAGCTATAATGTAGGTGGCGGCACTTTGCGGTCGGCAGATTAGGGGTTAATTATTGTAGGTAGCTGGCGGCGACGTTGTGGGGGGCAGATTAGGGGTTAATAAATATAATACAGGGGTCGGCGGTGTTAGGGGCAGCAGATTAGGGGTACATAAGTATAACGTAGGTGGCGGTCGGCAGATTAGGGGTTAAAAAAATTTAATCGAGTGGCGGCGATGTGGGGGGGCCTCGGTTTAGGGGTACATAGGTAGTTTATGGGTGTTAGTGTACTTTAGAGTACAGTAGTTAAGAGCTTTATGAACCAGCGTTAGCCCAAAAAGCTCTTAACTACTGACTTTTTTCCTGCGGCTGGAGTTTTGTCGTTAGATGTCTAACGCTCACTTCAGACACGACTCTAAATACCGGAGTTAGAAAGATCCCATTGAAAAGATAGGATACGCAATTGACGTAAGGGGATCTGCGGTATGGAAAAGTCGCGGCTGAAAAGTGAGCGTTAGACCCTATTTTGAGTGACTCCAAATACCGGAGTTAGCCTAAAACCAGCGTTAGGAGCCTCTAACGCTGGTTTTCACGGCTAACGCCAAACTCCAAATCTAGGCCTGTGTGTTGAGTTATTTTGATGGGGCAGCAAATGTACACTGTTATTGAGGCTGTACGCTCACTACTTTACATTGTAGCAGAGTGTCATTTCTTCAGTGTTGTCACATGAAAAGATATAATAAAATATTTACAAAAATGTGAGGGGTGTACTCACTTTTGTGAGATACTGTGTATGTGTATATATATATATATATATCTAGATAGATAGATAGATAGATAGATAGATAGATAGATAGATAGATGATTATATATAGATAATATATATATATTTTAAAATACTTAGAACATATCCCCTATGTGAAAAACAACTTTTGTGAGATACTGTGTATGTATATATATATATATATATATATATATATATATATATATATATATATATATATATATATATATATATATATATATAGATAGATAGATAGATGATTATATATAGATAATATATATATATTTTAAAATACTTAGAACATATCCCCTATGTGAAAAACAACTTTTGTGAGATACTGTGTATGTATATATATATATATATATATATATATAGATAGATAGATAGATAGATAGATAGATAGATAGATAGATAGATAGATAGATGATTATATATAGATAATATATATATATTTTAAACTACTTAGAACATATCCCCTATGTGAAAAACACTGGAATGTGAAATATTTACAGTAAATACACAGTATAACACTATTAAATATGAATATGGCATAAATATGATTGTACATGTTTTCAGCTACTTAACTGTAAAGGGCTCCAATGCACTTATATATATATATATATATATATATTAGCCCTGGACATCCATGCTTAAAATACATTGCTGTAGATGGAACAATGAAAATCTTTGTGTATAATGTCCCCATTAATGTTTTCAAGATTTACCACTCTGTATAACAAACATTATTGTTTCACATGCCTCAGACGTTTTTACATAATCTAGTTACATTCATAAGGTTTTGT